>NW_023633997.1:0-1242 GCF_014905685.2 Nematolebias whitei | reverse complement strand
TTATGTATGGTCTCAGTGGTGGCTGTCCTTCGGCCTAAGCTTGGCCTAATCCTCGTCTGAGCATGGAACTGAGCTGATTATCCACAGCCTCAACCATTGCATCAGCTACGGCCAAAGCCAAGCCTCAGCCATCGGAAGCGACATCCCAGAGCCATGGATATTTTATGTTTTTATTTATTAAGTATGGTCTCAGTAGGGGTTGTCCTCTGGCCTAAGCTTGGTCTAATCCTCGTCTGAGCATGGAACAAAGCTGATTATCCACAGCCTCAACGAATGCATCAGCTATGGCCAAACCCAATCCTCAGCCATCAGAAGCGGAAGCCCAGAGCAATGGATATTTTATGCATTTTTTTATGTATGGTCTCAGTGGTGGCTGTCCTATGGCCTAAGCTTGGCCTAATCCTCGTCTGAGCATGGAACAAAGCTGATTATCCACAGCCTCAGCCATTGCATCAGCTACGGCCAAAGCCAAGCCTCAGCCATTAGAAGCGGAAGCGGAAGCCCAGAGCCATGGATATTTTATGTATTTTTTTATGTGTGGTCTCAGTGGTGGCTGTCCTATGGCCTAAGCTTGGCCAAATCCTCGTCTGAGCATGGAACTAAGATGATTATCCACAGCCTCAGCCATTGCATCAGCTACAGCTAAAGCCAAGCCTCAGCCATTGGAAGCGACAGCCCAGAGCCATGGATATGTTATGTATTTATTTATTATGTATGGTCTCAGTGGTGGCTCTCCTTCGGCCTGAGCTTGGCCTAATCCTCGTCTGAGCAAGGAACTAAGCTTATTATCCACAGCCTCAGCCATTGCATCAGCTACAGCAAAAGCCAAGCCTCAGCCATCAGAAGGGACAGCCTAGAGCCATGGATATTTTATGTATTTATTTATTATGTATGGTCTCAGTGGTGGCTGTCCTCTGACCTAAGCTTGGCCTAATCCTCGTCTGAGCAAGGAACCAAGCTGATTATCCACAGCCTCAGCCATTGCATCAGCTACAGCAAAAGCCAAGCCTCAGCCATCAGAAGACATGGATATGTATAATTTACATTAATCTTAAAAAAAAAAAAAAAAAAAAAAATTATTTAAAAAAAATCTCCTCCTTGAATCGCCACCTTATCGTGGTGGAGGAGTTTGTGTGCCTGAATGATCCTAGGATCTATACTGTCTGGTAGGGTCTCCTATGGCAGATTGATCCTAGTTGACAGGCCAGACAAAGAGCGATTCAGAAGACTTTTGATGAACAG
>NW_023633996.1:0-1242 GCF_014905685.2 Nematolebias whitei | reverse complement strand
GAGGCGAGGCAGGAGTTCAAAAATAAAAATAATTTATTTTTAAATGACAAAACAAAAGGCTGTCGGTGCAGCAAAACCTTACTTTGGCAGACAGGATCAGGAACTAGGCAGAGCAGATCATCAGATGGACAAAAAACTGACAGGACAGAGGAGGACTGAGACATCTGTGAACACAGAACAATGACCGGCCCAGGAGTGGAGGAGAGAAAGGCTTTTTATAAGACAGAGGGAGAGTGAGTAATGAGAGCACCTGGGCAGGTGGCTGATGAGGGACAGGTGTGAATGATAAAGACTGAGTGGAGAGGCAGACTGAGGAGTGAGTGGAAAACAGGACCAGATACACAGGAACAGAAACCACACAAAGAGCAGAACTACAAGAGCACAAAAAGCAGAGTGGGGAACACAGACACAAACAGAAACAGCAAATGGTACCATCCTTACAGTACCCCCCCCTCAAGGACGCCTCCAGGCGTCCCCAAAAAAACCCCCTCCCGAAGGATTTGGGTGGGTGGAGGGTGGCACTGCAAGGGTGGAGGGCCAGAGGAAACACAAGGAAGAACACAAGGACCTGAAAGAACTAAGGCAAGACACAAGCAGGAAAAACACAAAAGATTTGAACGGTCGAGAGACTGTCCCTGGAGTCATCGTTCAGGGGGACGGCCGGGAGACCGTCCATCACGGGACCCACGTTCAGGGGGGCGGCCGGGAGGCCGTCCAACACGTAGGACCTTGGAGGCCGCGGCAGGCGGCGTAGACGGCGAGGAGGCCGCGTCTGGCGGCGTAGACGGCGAGGAGGCCGCGTCTGGCGGCGTAGAGACCCCGGAGACCACAGCTGGTGGCGAAGAGACCCCAGAGTCCACAGCTGGCGGCGAAGAGGGCTTAGGGTCCACAGCTGGCGGCGAAGAGAGCTTGGAGTCCACAGCTGGCGGCGAAGAGGGCTTGGAGTCCACAGCTGGCGGCGAAGAGGGCTTGGAGTCCACAGCTGGCGGCGAAGAGAGCTTGGAGACCACAGCTGGTGGTGAAGAGGACTTGGGGCTCTGGAGCACTGCAGCGTGCGACGAACATGGAGAGGACCCCTCTGGAGATGCTGAGAGCGTCGACCCCTCTGGAGATGCTGAGAGCGTCGACCCCTCTGGAGATGCTGAGAGCGTCGACCCCTCTGGAGATGCTGAGAGCGTCGACCCCTCTGGAGACTTGGAGAGCGCCGACCCCTCTTGAGACTTGGAGAGCGCCGACCCCTCA
>NW_023633995.1:0-1242 GCF_014905685.2 Nematolebias whitei | reverse complement strand
CTAAAAAGGGGCTGAAGACATGCGTGTTTCAGTTCCTTCAACAGAATGGAACAACCTCCGCTGAACCCTCTTCCTCATGGTTTCACAGCGGTTATCCCTTAGTCAGCATCATTTTCAGTTTTTAACTTCTGACACTTCCTCCTCTGAAGCAACGTTCATGATGGGTTCCTGACTTCAAAATCAGAATCAACCTTGTTGTCAAAGCAGAGAAGCACAACAAAATTACATTTCAGTACAGCCGTCCAAACCTGGGTAGACGGGGGTGCCTGAGGCTGCAGCCTCGTGAGAAGCGCTGCCCTTTTCGTTTAGAGAAAGAAAAGGGACAACATGAGGAAAGGAGAGGTAAAAAAAAAAAATCATATCTCGCACGTCCTTGACGAGACAGTGTGACGCTGCAAAAACCCCTCAGCACAAGAAAAGGCAACGTACTAGTGACATATGCATGTGGAGTGGTGAGGGTGGGGGTCCCAGCACAGGACGCCCAAGTGAGCGACGCAGCCACTGGCGCCATCGCATTTTACTGCACCGGGGGGCAAAATGAGGGAGGCCAGCGAAGGCGGTGAATTTGAGGGGAAGTACGGTAGTCTGTGAACACTGTCCAGGCCTTTGGGGAGGGGGTTAAGTGATAGTGCAGTGTTTATCAGCCGGCTCTGTAGAGTTCTGACACAGGTCCATGTTCTTGGGGGAGGGGGGAGCAGAGCATCTTGTTCACATAACATAAAGAAGGTGAGATAATCAACCTTCCAAGGCTGACGAGGGGGGAGCCAGTTTGAGATGGAAACATTTGTTTTGGGTCAGGCCGAGCTGTTAATTTCTGCTTTTTAGTCTCGCTCCGTATCAGCGGCGACTCCAAACAGCCAAACTGTGGTCACATACGCTGAGTCGAGCTTTCAACTTCCCAGAGATCTTTTCCTTCACAGCAACGAGATTTTTTTTGTCACTAATCAGAACCCAAATCTGACTGAGGACAACAAACGGATTACTGTTGGTCCACATTCCTGAGGATGAACTCTATTCTTTCCTTTATTGACCAGAGCTGCCAGAAAAGTTCTATAAATAAATTAATGAACCAGCGTTCAGCAGCAGAGGATTCCAGTGGATCAATGGTTTGGTAGGGAAGGATTCCTGAGAGGGACACGTTCTGACTGGGAGAATATTCTGCAGAGAAACAGTCTCATTAGGGAAGTATCCGCTGCCCCCCCCAAACCCCCCTTGCAGAAAATTGCAATTTTAACCATTTTA
>NW_023633994.1:0-1242 GCF_014905685.2 Nematolebias whitei | reverse complement strand
GAAACTGGAGACCCCATAGCACACCCATGTTTCTGCCTATAATATTGTTCCCCATATGTGAAGTAGGTTGACTGCAGGGGCATTAAACAGGGGTGGAGGCCTCCGGGTTCAACTGTCCCCCTCTTACAATGCTGTGATTGCTAGTATCACTCAGCCCTCTGTGAATAGTAAACAGCCATCAGTGTGCTAATGATCCATTGTTAGGCTGATGGTTGTTTACTATTCTGTGATGACTTAGTTTTACTTGTTAGCAGTAAACTGGTTGAACCACTCTGAGAAGGTGCTATTTAAGAGACTGAGTTTAAAACGGCACCTCAGACTGAGGAAGTCTCTTGGATGAGAGACGAAACGTTTCTATATATTTTTGCTTTGTTTTGTTTTTTTTGAATGTCCAGAGGACCAGATTGAAAAAAATTGGATTTTTCTACCTGGATTATTGAGCATGCATCAGAACACTCTTTTGAGGACCAAAATGTGCACATTTTGGACCGAGAACACAGATGGTTTGAGAGGGGGGTGAAGGAAGCAATTTATGTAAAAAGAGAAAAAACGTCTCTTAACAGAGGAGGAGGCCTCAGATTTCCACTTCCAAAAACCTATAATGCAACTTTAAGACAGATTCCCAGCCGGTTTTCACACCTGATGGGAACAGAGGGGCCTCATCTGTGAATTAGAGTAACAAAGAGTTTAAGAACCCCCTACTGTTAAGGTGTTGAGGTGTGACTTGTCAAATCTACATATGTGTGTCTTATCTCACTCAGCCTTATAACCTGAATTGAAAAAGCTACTCGGATGAGGAGCGAAACGTCTTCTGTTACAAATAAAGTCCAGTTGTTTTTGTATTGAACGCTTTTTGAAAGCAACATTTAAACAACCTTTATCAGGTAATTCAGATCGGTCCAGAGCAATAACACAAGCTGTAGAAGTTTTTAAAGCTCTGGATCTACGTTTATGTTGTTTATGTGCCGACTTTAAAGTTATTGAGCACCGCTACGACATCCCATCATGTCAACACTTCAGCCAAAAATTTGTAGCAGCACTTTATGAAAAAGATAAAACTGATATTGTCAACAAGCCCTGGACCAGATTAAAGCCCTGCCCTGATGATGATGACCGAGAGGTTCAACCACCTCATAACAACCGTTCAAGAAGAGGTATTGTTCTTTTATTATTATTATTATCTAACTTTTTTATTTAAAATTATAATCTTATTAACTCATTTTTTTTACCTCTTTGTGTTTT
>NW_023633993.1:0-1242 GCF_014905685.2 Nematolebias whitei | reverse complement strand
ATATATATATATATATATATATATATATATATATATATATACACACACACACACACAGTATATCTTGACACCTCACACTTTCAGTTATGACTCATCTGCAGAACAATTTTTTTAGAGTAAATGATAAATAGAACAACATGTATGAGGAAACTTTCAATTAAACAATATGGCCAAGATCATCATCTAATCTCTGCAATATGTTCTGCTGTGGTTCACTGCCTCTCTTTCTCTGCACACAGTGGAATTAAAATGAGCTAGGCAAGTGATGCTGGGGGTAGTTGAGGGGGTCTTAATCCAATGGAAAGCCACTATCAAAGTGAAATAGACAGAGGGGAGGGTTTGGAAAAAAAATGGGGCCACTGATGAAAAGCCAAATGTGCGACTTTCCCAGAAAAGGAGGCCCGTTGTTGTTGTGCGGAACCTTTAAAGAAGAAAAAGGCGGAAAGAGGGTATGTGAGAGTGCTGGGGGAGATGGGGGCTCACTGTATTGAGGGCACATTATGTCATGGCAGTCAAAACAGCCTAAGTTGACAGGACAGCACCCCTGCTGACAGCACACGCACGCACACACACACACACGCACGCATGCACGCACGCACGCATACACACACACACACACACAATCATAAGTTTCCCCTCGCACCCCCCTTCCTGGCAATGGAGCATGAAGAGTGTGGGAAACAGCGGCCAAGGCACGCGCCAGATACGATCTGGCCTCTCTGGAGATGCAAACAGGACCCTGTTGGCATGCAGCAGCACCCCCACCCAAGCCTTTCCTTTTATACCCACACATCCTCTTCAATTCCACCCCCACCCCCATGACCCAGTGCAGCCATGCCACAGAGTGCATGCCACTCACTTCCTCTACTGTCTTTGTTTATAAAATCACTCAGCCCACAGATTGCTCCTTTCCGAAGTCTTTCCCTCCTCCAAGACCACCCACTCAAAAATAAATGACTGTTCCCAATGCACGAATGCTGATCAAGGTAAAAGAAACCACAGCTGAATAGTTTATCTTAGTGGTTACAGTGGTCAAGCAAGTTTCCCAAACAAGTTATCATTCAAAATGTTGACTGTTTTATAGTCTTGCCATTCTCTGTAAAATAAAAATTAATTACAAAAATTTAACTGTTAAATCTGAGCGGCAAAGGATTTATTTTCTAATCTTCAAAAATATGTTATAGTTTAAAGTTTTATTTAAATCAGCTCCTAATAGCAATAAAGATTATATATATATATATA
>NW_023633991.1:626-1242 GCF_014905685.2 Nematolebias whitei | reverse complement strand
CAATGTTTTATGTTATGAGTGCTTAGTGTATATTTAGTTGATGTTTTTCTTAGTTCATATCTTAGATGTTATTACTGTTTTTCTTATACATTTTATTGTTGAATGTAACTGGGACCTTGTGTACATAATTTCACTCCACCACATGTACCACATGAGGTGCGAATGACAATAAAGAAACTCTGACTCTGATAAATGATTGTGACAGTTTAAACTGTAAGTAATGCTTGCCAAAAAATAAAGTGCAGCATTATCCATATATTGATTCATCCCTTTTAATAACCAGTTTTGTTAATTTACACAACGCCAAACAAATACTTTTGACTTTAGACTCATGCAAAATGAGAAAAACACTAAACTTTACCCCAATATCTGACAATATCTAGGTCTGAATAATAGCCTGTGACCCAATAAGATGTATCTTTCTTCTCAGTGAACACCCAGGCAGCCTGAGGAAGAAAATATTGTTTCCTCCCCTGCAGATTTAAGCTGTTTAATCGACCAAGTAGTGGATCTAATGTAGAGAATACATTTTTAGACTACCTGCTGGCACTGCAAAGTGTTCCCTTCAACTAAAAGCACTCAATGTCTGTTTATGTTTGAAAAAAAAGAGAGAATA
>NW_023633991.1:0-616 GCF_014905685.2 Nematolebias whitei | reverse complement strand
CAATGTTTTATGTTATGAGTGCTTAGTGTATATTTAGTTGATGTTTTTCTTAGTTCATATCTTAGATGTTATTACTGTTTTTCTTATACATTTTATTGTTGAATGTAACTGGGACCTTGTGTACATAATTTCACTCCACCACATGTACCACATGAGGTGCGAATGACAATAAAGAAACTCTGACTCTGATAAATGATTGTGACAGTTTAAACTGTAAGTAATGCTTGCCAAAAAATAAAGTGCAGCATTATCCATATATTGATTCATCCCTTTTAATAACCAGTTTTGTTAATTTACACAACGCCAAACAAATACTTTTGACTTTAGACTCATGCAAAATGAGAAAAACACTAAACTTTACCCCAATATCTGACAATATCTAGGTCTGAATAATAGCCTGTGACCCAATAAGATGTATCTTTCTTCTCAGTGAACACCCAGGCAGCCTGAGGAAGAAAATATTGTTTCCTCCCCTGCAGATTTAAGCTGTTTAATCGACCAAGTAGTGGATCTAATGTAGAGAATACATTTTTAGACTACCTGCTGGCACTGCAAAGTGTTCCCTTCAACTAAAAGCACTCAATGTCTGTTTATGTTTGAAAAAAAAGAGAGAATA
>NW_023633990.1:0-1242 GCF_014905685.2 Nematolebias whitei | reverse complement strand
TGTCAGCTCTTCTTTGTTGTTGCTCTGGTGCCCCTCATTTTCCTCTTAAGAATACCCCATAGATTTTCAATGGGGTTTAGGTCCGGCGAGTTGGCTGGCCAGTCAAGCACTGTGGCATGGGCATAAAACCAGGTTTTGGTGCTTCTGGTGGCATGGGCAGGAGCCAGGTCCTGCTAGAAGGTGAAATCTGCATCTCCATACAGATCCTCAGCAGAAGGAATAATGAAATCCTCTAAAACATTCTGGTAGACTGTTGCAGTGACCTTGGATTTAAGAAAGCAGAGTTTGCCAACACCTGCACCAGACATTGCACCCCAAATCATGACTGACTGTGGATATTTCACACTGGACCTCAAGCAGTATGGGCTCTGTTCCTCACCCTTCTTCCTCCAAACCCTTGAACCTTGATTTCCGAATGAAAGGCACACTTTACTTTCATCGGAAAAGAGGACCTTAGACCACTGGCCATTGTCCAGCCCTTCTTCTCCTTGGTCCAGTTGAGACGCTTCCTATGTTGGCTCAGGTTCAGAAGTGGCTTGACCCGAGAAACCCAACAGTTGTAGCCCATTTCCCGGATGCGTATGAATGTGGTAGTTTTTGAAGCAGTGACTCCCGCCTCATTCCACTCTTTCTGGATCTTTGCCAGATTCTGGAATCTTCTCTGTTTGATAATCCGCTGAAGCCCACGGTCATCTCTTTTGCTGGTGCATCTTCTCCTGTCCCATTTTGCCCTTCAACTAGACTTTCCATTGATATGCTTGGACACAGCACTCTGTGAACAGCCAGCCTCCTTAGCTATGAACTTTTGTGGCTTACCCATCCTATGGAGGGTATCAACGATGGTCTTCTGTCCAGTTATGTCTGCAGTCTTCCCCATATTGAACCGAACTGATATAATTGAACAAACTGAAGCAATTTAATGACACCTGGGGTCACCTGTGCAGGTGCTTTGAGTTTAGTAGATGATTAGTGTGTCACACTCAGTTTAAAACATTCATGCCCTGCAAAATTTGGGCTGATTTCTCCACAGTATTCAATTTTTTTTATTTTATTATTCTTGTTTTCGTGGGTTTCATGAGCTGGAAGCCCAAATTATGTAAAAATAAACAAATAAATACTTGTAAACGTTTAAATTGTGGGCCCTGAATCTATCATCTGTTAAAGATTAACTTTTTGAATGGAATTATGGAAATTAAACAACTTTTCCATGATATTCTAATTTTTTGGAAAGGGTCTGTATGT
>NW_023633989.1:0-1242 GCF_014905685.2 Nematolebias whitei | reverse complement strand
GTGGCTCTGGATGTTTCTACTCCAGACTCAGTCCACTGCTTCCGCAGGTCCCCCAAGGTCTGGAATCGGCCCTTCTCCACAATCCTCCTCAGGGTCCGGTCACCTCTTCTCGTTGTGCAGCGTTTTCTGCCACACTTTTCCCTTCCCACAGACTTCCCACTGAGGTGCCTTGATACAGCACTCTGGGAACAGCCTATTCGTTCAGCAATTTCTTTCTGTGTCTTACCCTCTTGCTTGAGGGTGTCAATGATGGCCTTCTGGACAGCAGTCAGGTCGGCAGTCTTACCCATGATTGTGGTTTTGAGTAATGAACAAGGCTGGGAGTTTTTAAAAGCCTCAGGAATCTTTTGCAGGTGTTTAGAGTTACGTCGTTGATTCAGATGGTTAGGTTAATAGCTTGTTTAGAGAACCTTTTCATGATATGCTAATTTTTTGGGACAGGCATTTTGGGTTTTCATGAGCTGTATGCCATAATCATCAGTATTAAAACAATTAAAGACCTGAAATATTTCAGTTGGTGTGCAATGAATCTGAAATATATGAAAGTTTCATTTTTATCATTACATTATGGAAAATAATGACCTTTATCACAATATGCTAATTTTTTGAGAAGGACCTGTATACAGTTTTGTATTTGTAAACTTATTCAATATGCCTCATTTGTGCTTTTTAAAATGTTGCCTTTTAAAAGTAGTTTGTTTTCTTGTTGTTTTAGATGTTTTTTACATGCTTACTTTGCTTAAGAAAGTCAGTAATTTAAAATGCAAGAGTCCAACAAAGTATTTTTTGATGACAACCTGGTAACTTACATGGTAATTGTTGGCTTCAACTTCAAGCTGGTGCGAGGTGTGTGCAAAAAAAACAAACAATGTTTAGTTCAATGTTTAGCTAGCAAATTACATTTTTAGGTCCGAGCTAAATATTTAGTTAGCAAATTACATATTTATTTTGGAAATTAAATGTTTAGCTTGGAAAATAAATATTTAGGTCAGAGCTAAATATTTAGATAGTAAATTAAATATTTAGTTTAGGAATTAAACGTTTAGCTTAGAAATTACATGTTTGGGATTGAAAATAAATGTTTAGCTTGGAAATTAAATATTTAATTACACCTAAACATTGAGTTCACTAAATATATATTTAACTTGCAAGTTAAATATTTATTTTGTAAATTAAACATTTAGCTCAGACGTAAACATTTAGTTTGTAAACAAAATATTTAGCGTGGAGCTAAATATTTAG
>NW_023633988.1:0-1242 GCF_014905685.2 Nematolebias whitei | reverse complement strand
CTCATCTGAAAGCATAAAAGTTTGTGCGAGGAAGATTCAAACGATTGT
This sequence comes from Nematolebias whitei, assembly GCF_014905685.2. Lineage (NCBI taxonomy): Eukaryota > Metazoa > Chordata > Actinopteri > Cyprinodontiformes > Rivulidae > Nematolebias > Nematolebias whitei. Next base: position 1,194 of record NW_023633988.1, on the reverse strand, counting down.
GACGTTTTCAGTCTGCGTAACGTCTGCGTACTTGTGAGGTCGGGTAAAAAGAAAAAGATTATCTGGGCAGTAAACACCTGTAATATTTTCTAAAATAATCAAGGCAGATGGCTTCCTGTCCTGAGCCCGGTTCTGCTGGAGGTTTCTTCCAGGTTTTCTCTCGCGCAGTTGCTGCTCAGGATGAGAGGTTGCAACCTGATCTGCAGCTTCCTTCGCTTAATAACTTTCAATATTAGGCATTTTTAATGCATGCGAGTATATATGTGTGTGTGTGTGTGTGTGTGTGTTCACAACATTCACAAACATTATAAATGCCAATTAATAAAGTTATCAATCGAAGGAAGGAAGCCAGTTGACTCGTTGAGTCTTCATTTTGTCAGTCTTCCATCCTGAGCAAGCACAAAGGCAACAGTGGAAAGGAAAAACTCTGTCATAACAGGAAGAAACCTCCAGCAGAACCAGGCTCAGGACGAGCGGCCATCTGCTTTGACCGGCTGGTTGAGAGGACAGGAAGGAGAGACAGACAAACACAGAATGGTAGGTCCGGGTCCAGATATAGGTCTAGGTCCAGGTGTATCTGAAAGACAAAAAACATGTTAAGGATAGAAAAAATAATTACAAATACAAAACAGGTTGAGCAGAGTAAGTAAAGACAGTATCGTAGTGAAATAGTGTGGTCAGTTTGTCCTCCAGCAGTCTAAGCCTATAGCAGCATAACTAAGGGACAGCACAGGAAACCCAAGCCGACCCTAACTATAGGATTTAGCAAAAAGGAAAGTCTTGAGCCCAGTTTTAAAACTGGATAAGGTGTCAGCCTCACGGACAGAGATAGGAAGTTGTTTCCTCAAGAGAGGAGCCTGATAACTGAAAGATCTGCCTCCTGTTCTGTTTTTGGAAACTCTAGGAACTGCGAGTAAACCTGCAGTCTGAGAGCCAAGTGCTCCGTTAGGAAAATATGGAACAATAAGATCTGTAATATAAGATGGAGCTAGGTTGTTGAGAGCTTTGTAGGTTAGAAGTAAGACTTTGAATTCTATTCTGGATTTGACAGGGAGCCAATGGAGAGAAGCTAAAACTGGAGAAATGTGATCTCTTCCAGTAACTCCAGTTAAGACTCTGGCAGCAGCATTTTGGATCAGCTGAAGACGTTTTAAAGACGTATTTGGACACCCAGATAACAAACCATTGCAATAG
>NW_023633987.1:0-1242 GCF_014905685.2 Nematolebias whitei | reverse complement strand
TGCTATTTTCCATGTCTGACAGAGAATTTTATGCTTGAAAAACTGAACAGTCACAGACTGACCTTTATATTTGAGCCAAAGCTGCTATGGAAAGACTTCATTTTATTGTAATGATTAGATATGATGATGATCAACTTCATATATAGAGATATATGACTAATACAAAATGAAACAATATTGTTATATCCATGTTGTCTGAAGTTGATTTTGCTCGTTTTAGACTAATATTGCTCAAGCGCACAAATGAATATTTTATTCACGACTGACAATTTTTTAATTAATTCCTGTTTATACTTCTGTTTTAAAGTCGCACAACAGATGGAGCGTGCTAAATAAAATCATGTAGCCATATTATTTTTAAACAACAGCTGTGTACATCCAGCAAAAACAAACATTTGAAATATGTATTCATTGCAAACAGGTGTCTGTTTCCTCTCTACATGAATCATTTCTTACAAAAAAAAAAAATGTAAAAGGAAATTTAAAGGGTTTGGAGTAAATGGAAAAGTTTTTGTTCCGTAATCGTTTCCCCATTTTAGCCCATTGTAGTATTTTATTTTGAATTTTATTGTGAAAAGTGCTTTAAAAATTAAATGATATGCATACTCATACCCCTTGTACCATCTCACATTATCTGTATACTTTGTACATCACTAAGGCTCCAACTTTGAATATCTCCAATTTCTACCACTTATCTGTATTCGGTATGCAGAAGTTCAAGTAAGTTTATTGTCTTTCTCACCACAGGTGGTACATGAGGTGGAACGAAATTATGTACACCGGGGCCTGATTATATTCAACAATAGCAAATATATACGTAAAGTGTAAAAGTAAATAGTATATAAGGATCTAAGATATACGCTAAACGAATGCCAAACGTTATGCTAAAAAATCCAAGATATACGCTAAACACTAATAACTCAAAACAATACAACGTAACAACAACAGCCCAAACATGAACAGAAGGTAACAGTTCCAGGAAGCATCCTGGAACATTCCAGACCTCCTTTCTCCATCATCACTTCTTATGGAGGACCCTGTGGCATTTCCAGGCCAAATAAGATACACAATTCCACTTTGGAGTAAGCTGTTGGGGGAGAAGCAGTTTTGTTTGGTGTCTCCTCAGACTGATGAAGCCTTCTGGATGGAAGGTGAAACGTCTCAGCACAAAAAAAAAAAAAGAAACCATCCAGATGACCTGACTGAAAATTGGTGGATTTTATACCTGGATTATTGAGCATG
>NW_023633986.1:0-1242 GCF_014905685.2 Nematolebias whitei | reverse complement strand
TATACATATACATCTGGGTTTATCAAAAAAAATCTGGATTTTTATGAAAATTAAAGTTTCCCAATGCAGATAACTTCTTCTTCTTTCGACTTTTCCCTCTTCAGGGGTTGCCACAGCGAATCATCCTCCTCCATCTCAATCTGTCCTCTGCATCCTCCAATGCAGATAACTACATCTGCCAATGTTTCTGACAGTTTCATCCTATAGGCCACAGCATTCAATGTACAATTTAAAAAGACATGTTCATTTATCAGTGGTTCAGTAATGTGCAGACGTTAAATGAAGCTTCTTAGATATTATTGATGTAACTTTTGCCTCATTATTTTCATTGTTTTATCACCTTTAAATTTAGCCATGGCACACCTACTGACGCTTCACCATCTGTTATAGATCAGGAGAGACTGAGTTTCGGCCTGCAGGGACCATAATGTGCCTTAAGAGGCTAAATCTATTTCTAGTGGGGACACTGGAGCTCTGAAGCTGAATATGTGCACTCCTCAACCGCTGACTGTGAAAAACTGAGACAGCTGAGTCTATATATTCTCAGATTGGGTCTATTCTACTATCATTCTGCTCTTTTTGTCCACAAGTCCATTTAATATACATTTTTCATATATCTGTATAGGTCCTATACAAGGGCCAATATAAATGTTTCAAACGAGAGCACAAAATGGCACTGTCATGGTGATCTATTCATGCTGCTTGTATTTTAGTATGTGTGGTTTCAGGTTTATAGCTTACATATGTGAAGGCAGCCTAAATACTTCAGAGGTGAAAAATAAAACACTGCTGAATGTCATTTTTCATATTCTGAATTAAAACACACAAACACACTGTATTATGAAATTCTTTATCAAAAGGGCTCGTGAACGGTCGGCACAGATATTCAGACCAGAGGGAAAAAATAAAACACAGAAGAGGCTGTTACTGCTAGGAGTAATAAGTGTCCTTTATTAACCTGCCACAGAAAACAGCCAAGCAAAAAACATGTACACTCGTACACTCTTAACACACAAATTGATATGAAATAACTTTTCACCGTGACACTGGCCGGGAAGTCGTTTTCGACCCAGGTAAAGAAGAATCACATCAAAATGGCGCATGGCACCAGCACGTGCTGATCCACACCAAGACTTCCGACTCTCTGTGTTTGAAACATTTCTTATATACCTTTCCCTGATCGCGTGAGAGCAGATCAAAGCAAGTTTTGATGGTTGCCAGGAGGGCAGATTTAATTAAATC
>NW_023633985.1:0-1243 GCF_014905685.2 Nematolebias whitei | reverse complement strand
ACTATTTTACAAATGTTGATAATCAAAGTGTCTTAGTTCAAACCATTTTAGATGTTGCAGTGAACTAATCAATTTTATTAACTGTGAAACAGTGTAATGATTTTTTAAGCCATATGCAGAGTTAGAATTCATGTTAAGGTCTGTTACAGATTTTTATGCATTTTCTGATTTCTGTCTTTGAATGAGCAAGTGTGCGTTTTCCAAGGTCAGGAGTCGAAGCAGACATGTGTTGGAACAACTGTCTTGTTTACATCCTCTCAGACGTCAACAGAGAAGTTGGCACCTGTTTCCAAACGCGCCAAAACAAAACTCTCTCTGTCTCTGAGAACAGTTTAATCTGTTCCATAACAATTCTTGCTGTTTTCTGACTTCTAGTAACCTCTTACATCACAAAACACACCCCTGTCTGGTTGATATTACCCAATCAGGGACGCTCAAATATACCGGAAATAGAGCTCTTTAAAATGCCGGTACTTCCTAGTTCTCTCAGTTCGGCGGCGCGGAGAAGTTCTGAGATGTTCGCAGTTCTGTGAAGTCGTTTGGGAGAACAGAAGTCCAGCCATGATAAGGCTCCTCCGAGTTGGATTATAACATCTTCCACCTCTGAGTGGAACTTCTGAAGGACTCCACTTATGTGAAGTCCACTTGCTGATGTGAGCTTGTGTCGGACGGAATCTCGTCACTACTTCGGACGAGTCACAGCCATCCTATGGAGACGCTGGACAGGTAGCGTTAACTGGACCTCCATATCTGCTGATTTAACTTCAGAAAGGTAATGAGTCAAGTTTCCTACCAAAGCGTACCGAGGAAAAGCTGGGTTCTAATGGAGAGTGTCGGTTCTGGTCAACACTTCCCCTCACACACCATCTTTTACTCCCTTTAAACTTCATTTCCATCTTTAAATTCTTCTCTCAAGTAGAAATCCTTCCAGATAATTTAGAAATGTCTGTGTAAAGTGCTCATCCACCGCCGTGTGGATAATTGATCATAATTGTACAGTTTTCATTGATGTCTGCTGTTCTGCTGAAGAGTGGAAACAATCGCCGCATTGTTTCTCACTACCTGTAAAGCTGTTAATTATGTTGTTATTTTCATATTTTGCCAAATTAATGTAAATGTTTGATGTTAAACTTTGATTCTGTAAAATAAATGACCGCATTCATTTTGATGGGTCAAAGATAAATGACGTCTCACGTTTACATTTCATTAAATTCAATGCACGTTTTATTCAGTCCAGAAAAAT
>NW_023633984.1:0-1243 GCF_014905685.2 Nematolebias whitei | reverse complement strand
GGTCATTTATTAACAGAATCAAAGTTTAACATCAAACATTGTACACGTGATTATTCTGATTGAAGCAATAACACAGCTTAATTACAACAGACAATTATGAAAATATCTGGATGATTTACTGGCAAGATAGAAGAGTTTTAAAGATGGGAAATGAAGGAGTTTAAATGGAGAGGGAAAGATGGATGAGGGAATATGTGTCGACGACGAACGGCACTCTCCATCCGAACCCAGCTTCACCTCGGTACACTTAGGTAGTGGAAATCGACTCTTTACCTGTAGAAGATGTCTCCACTGGTACGGAGTTCCATTTAACGCCACCTTTCCAGCATCTCCATAGGAACAGCTGTGAATCGTCCGAAGTAGTGACGGTACTTCGTTCAACACACGCTCACCTCCCGGGTGGGCTCACATGAGTTGTGAGTCCGTCAGAGGTTTCACTCAGATGTGGAAGATTCCATAATTCCCACGAGACTCGGAAGAACTTCGGATCATGTCTGGAACCTCCTGTTCTCTCCAGCAACTTTTCTGTTCGGTTCTGCCCTCCGAACTGAACTGCTCTCCCACCGCACTGGTTGGAACTAGGAAGTGTCGACATTTAAAGAGTTCTGTTTCCGGTTCATTTGGGAAGTCCTGATTGGCTGAAAGAGCCAATCAGTGGTGTGTTTTTGTGACGTAAGAGGTCACTAGAAGTCAGAAAAACAGAAAAATGTTTTGGAACAGACAGAAAATGTTTTTGAAACAGACAAGAGAAATGTTTAGGCGAGATGGGAGGAAACAGGTGCCAGCTTCTCTATTTACGTCTGAGAGGATTTAAAAACATGACAGTTCGTTCCAACAAACTTGTTTGCGTTTGTCTCCGACTTTTGACCGACTTACAACCTGCTCATTTCAGACAGAAGATCAAGAAAATGAATAATTACTCTGTAACAGACATTAACAAGATTTCTACTTTGAATGAGGATTAAAAATCATTAATACTGTTTCACAGTTGATTTAAAATAAGTAGTTCACTTCAACATTTAAAAATGATTTGAATTAAACACACTTTTGATTATCAAGACATTTGTAAAATAGTAATGATAATAGAAAAAGAGAGTGTTCTTTCAATTGATCAGTGCAGGACACACTTAGAAAGTCTCTGGATGGGCCAACCTGTATCTCTGGATTCAAATCAATGAAATGACAGTTCTTGTCCCAGGAAGGCCCTCAGGGCCAGATTTGACCTGAGGCTTAGTTCACTACA
>NW_023633983.1:0-1243 GCF_014905685.2 Nematolebias whitei | reverse complement strand
CAAAAAATTAGCATATCATGAAAAGGTTCTCTAAACAAGCTATTAACCTAACCATCTGAATCAACGACGTAACTCTAAACACCTGCAAAAGATTCCTGAGGCTTTTAAAAACTCCCAGCCTTGTTCATTACTCAAAACCGCAATCATGGGTAAGACTGCCGACCTGACTGCTGTCCAGAAGGCCATCATTGACACCCTCAAGCAAGAGGGTAAGACACAGAAAGAAATTGCTGAATGAATAGGCTGTTCCCAGAGTGCTGTATCAAGGTACCTCAGTGGGAAGTCTGTGGGAAGGGAAAAGTGTGGCAGAAAACGCTGCACAACGAGAAGAGGTGACTGGACCCTGAGGAGGATTGTGGAGAAGGGCCAATTCCAGACTTGGGGGACCTGCGGAAGCAGTGGACTGAGTCTGGAGTAGAAACATCCAGAGCCACCGTGCACAGGCGTGTGCAGGAAATGGGCTACTGGTGCTACATTCCCCAGGTCAAGCCACTCTTGAACAAGAGACTGCGTCAGAAGCATCTCGCCTGGGACTGCAGCTGAGTGGTCCAAAGTTATGTTCTCTGATTACAGTAAATTTTGAATTTGCTTTGGAAATCAAGGTCCCAGAGTCTGGAGGAAGAGAGGAGACACAGAATTCACATTGCTTGAGGTCCAGTGTGAAGTTTCCACAGTCACTGGGGTGTCATGTCAGCTGCTGGTATTGGTCCACTGTGTTTTATCAAGGGCAGGGTCAATGCAGCTAGCTATCAGGAGATTTTGGAGCACTTCATGCTTCCATCTGCTGAAAAGCTTTATGGAGATGAAGATTTCATTTTTCAGCACGACCTGGCACCTGCTCACAGTGCCAAAACCACTGGTAAATGGTTTACTGACCATGGTATTACTGTGCTCAATTGGCCTGCCAACTCTCCTGACCTGAACCCCATAGAGAACCTGTGGGATATTGTGAAGAGAAAGTTGAGAGACGCAAGACCCAACACTCTGGATGAGCTTAAGGCCGCTATCGAAGCATCCTGGGCCTCCATAACACCTCAGCAGTGCCACAGGCTGATTGCCTCCATGCCACGCCGCATTGAAGCAGTCATTCATGCAAAAGGATTCCTGACCAAGTATTGAGTGCATAACTGAACATGATTATTTGAAGGTTGGCGTTTTTTGTATTAAAAACACTTGTCTTTCATTGGTGGGATGAAATATGCTAATTTTTTGGGACAGGCATTTTGGGTTTTCATGAGCTGTA
>NW_023633982.1:0-1243 GCF_014905685.2 Nematolebias whitei | reverse complement strand
AGGCCTTCCGCCGTCCACCGGCACAAGTCCACACACTTGTGAAAACTGCCTAAAAATGTCTAAGTAAGCTGTGCAATTTACACCCATTTACAACACGCATGCGCAACACTCTACAATTCTGAATACAAGCAAACCGTCCGTCTGAGGTCACACAAATAAGTTTAAATTAGCTTACCAAATGTCTGTTTCAGGAGACGGTACGAACTCCCACAGTGGAAGAATTTAATTTAGTTTACAGCCTAAAATGCGGAGTTTTAGAGCCGAAGCCAAGTGAAACTTGTGAATCTAACTAAACACTACCTAAACGTAAAAGAAAGCGTTCGGCGCTTAAACTGTCTTAATATCGTAACCCACCTCGTCAGAATTAACACGAATCACCGGAAGTTAGCTTAAATAAAACCATCTTTATTTTCCGGAGATGGCCGCATGCACACGAACAGAGGAAGTTGAATTTAGTTTTAATTTGGTTTACAGCCGAAAAGCCAGTCCACCGGACATTAACGTCCAAATATGTAACCAGCTTACCTGAAAGTAATGGGCCCAGTTCCTCTCTCTGTGTGTGCACCGCAAGCCACCTCGATCCAATTCAGTCTAGGCCGCGTCACCTCGCCGCACGTCGGGTCACCATTTTGTTGTGGCTAGAGTACCACGTCGTGTTCAAAACGGCTGAGGCGTCGCCCTTCGTATAAAAGATTTATTTGACACAACATGGGTTACAGATATTCAGAGACAAACAATTACATTAATAAGATATATGCATATAAATGGAGCATTAAGAACGAACCGTCGCCGTGTGCGCCTCCTGGAAATGCTCTGTGGGCGTGTGTCATTTCCGGCCTTTTATCCCCGTTTGAGAAGGCTAGCTTCCTGATTGGTTCAGCTTCTGTCGCTATGGTTACGACTCTTAGCCGGCTTCCTCAAGGACGTTAACGTCTATATTTCAGATAAGTTTTGGTACACCGAAATCGGCTTTTGTTTAAAGTTTAACTTGCTATTATACTTTAGGGATACAAAATGATTTGTGTCTAAATTGTTTATACGTAATAATTAATAACTATTAATTATTACCTACCTCATGGGTGTTAATTCAATATCTGTTGAAGGCCTGGTGATTCTGTTTTTTAAGGCAGATTCATCTTAGTTTCCTTGTCTGCGTTTAAACTATTAACACTGTTTGTTTAACGTGATTATACCTTAGTGATACCAACTGATTAGAAATCAAGTTGTTTATTTCTAGGAATAA
>NW_023633981.1:0-1243 GCF_014905685.2 Nematolebias whitei | reverse complement strand
TCACACTGGCTGTGTGAGGCCTTTTCTGAAGCCTACAGAGCATCAGATTTAGGGCCTCCTGTCAACCTCTAAGCACATTCGACCAGGGGTATCGCATCTTCGACTGCTCTGCATAATGGTATGTCAATGCAGGACATTTGCACTGCGGCTGCGTGGTCAACACCCTGCTCATTCATTCGCTTTTATTTACGTGATGTGACGGCTCGTTCCATGACACATTCTATCCTTAGTGCTCTAACAGAATGAATATTGTTGTTTTTCATGGAACTCTGTTTAAGCTCACTTCTGTCTGCATGCATTACAGTGTGAGATGTTGTTATCAGTCACAAGTTGTGTCTGTGTTTTTGGTTCTATTGTCACTAATCAGTTCATGACTATTGTTACCAATCAGTTCATTTGATCAACAATCAGTTCATTGTTTTTTGATCTGTTTATAATACTCAGCCATGAACCAGTTGGTTCATGCCCGCCCCCCCCCCCCTCTTCTTTTCAACATCCTTTCCCCGTTGAAAATTTCCGGGGCGTTCATGTTTTTGTCAGTATGCATAGTTACACAACATGCGTCTGTGCATGGCACATAATTACGCAACGCGTAGTTATGCACACGGGGAGCTGAGTGAAAAGACATTTTTTGGGCAAGCTTCCGCGTCAAACTGTGTTCGAATGGACCCAGTGAGGCGAGGACCACATCGGCTTCGCCCTTTACCCACTAAAGCGAAGGCCTTAAAGGGCGAAGCTTATACGACATAGAACGTTGGTTACGTACTGTAACCCCAGATTCTATGAGTATAAGCGTAGCCCTTTAAGCGTCGGGCCTCACTGGCTCCTAAATGGCTGAAGAAAAAGCTATTTTGGGAGCCGATTTCCCGCTCTTAACGTAATTTATACGGACCGGGTGGGGCCCACACAGCAGGTGGGCGTGGACTAAATTTTTTCAGTGCTTATGCTGCGCATAACGGGATAAACCCACTAAAGCGAAGGCCTTAAAGGGCTACGCTTATACTCATAGAATCTGGGGTTACAGTACGTAACCAACGTCTTTTATCCAGAACACTTCTTCAGTCTGAGGAGCTGCAATAAACTCAGTCTTATAAGTAGCACATTCTCATGGTGGATCAACCAGTTTGTTGTTCACATCCAGAACCAGCTGTTCACATGATCAAGGAGGACCATCAGCCTAACAATGGATCCAAAAGTTCATGCACATTAATCCAGCTACAGTCGAACAATGTTCAGTCAGGTC
>NW_023633980.1:0-1243 GCF_014905685.2 Nematolebias whitei | reverse complement strand
TGTGATCACTTAGTGACATCACATGATCTACAGATCTTCTGGAAGAATGTTCCAGGACACTCCAGAGTCCCAGGCGATGACAAGCACTACAATGACCTTGCAGACTCCCTAGCCAAGGAAGGAGCCGTTGACGGACCCACGTGGTCCTTTAACCCCTCCTGGCTACTCAACACTCAGTCGTCACAAGCTACAACTGAGGTAATGGCAGTCACACGTGCACAAGCTGCAGCTAAACCTGCTGATAACACAGTTTCTGTGCGCCCAATGCTGACTGACCCAGACATCATCCAACTTCAGAAGTTGGATCCTGCAATTAACTCGATGATACTGTATCTGACTGACCCAGACAAATACATTCCATCGAAAGGCGAACTGGATTCCAATCCAGACCTTAAAGTCCTCTTTCAGCTGCGCAAACAGTTAAAACTACTTAAGGGCATCCTAACTTTTGCTCATGGACGGACGTCCTCACCCATGTTCGTGGTCCCCCATGACCACAGGGGGTGATGTTAGTTCATGCACATGACCTTCCGTCCGCAGGACACAAGGGTGACAATGCCACGCTGAAAGCATTAAAACAGATTGCTTATTGGCCTGGAATGAAGAAGGATGTCAAAGACTACATAAAAGGGTGCCTGGTCTGTGGCCAGTTTCAGCCATCCAGACCACTCCACAGAGCACCACTGCATAGTAGAGGCATTGCATTTCCATGGTCGGACCTCCAGATTGACTGGGTTGGATCACTCACTAAGAGTTCTAGAGGAATTAAATATTTTCTCACGGTAACCTGCGCGTTTACCAAATGGGTAGAATGTCTACCAGCCCCTAATGACACAGCACAAACCACTACTATGTTATTAATGAATCATGTATTCTCAAGGTTTGGACTTCCCCTCAGGGTGAACTCAGACCAAGGTACACACTTCACAGGTGAAGCAATGAAAGAACTGTGGAAGACGCTAGGCGTCAAAGCCAACTTCCATATTGGCTACCATCCACAGGCTTCAGGCCAGGTCGAGAGAGCAAACAGGACAGTGGTGAGTATTTTGAAAAAATACGTAGCCGCAAACCACAAGGACTGGGACGTGAAACTCCCTCTGGTCCTCATGGCCATAAGGGCCACTCCACACACATCGACTGGCATCTCTCCTTTCGAGATGATGACGGGTCGACAAATGACTCTCCCTCTACACCTTTTGTACCAACCAGGCGATGCTGCCATGGCAACAGCCTACACTACACA
>NW_023633978.1:0-1243 GCF_014905685.2 Nematolebias whitei | reverse complement strand
GCCCTGTGGGGGGCCCTGTGGGGGGTACTCTGGGAGTATGGGGTACCAGGCCCTTTGATACGGGCTGTTAGGTCCCTGTATGACCGGTGTCAGAGCCTGGTCCGCATCGCCGGCAGTAAGTCGGGCTTGTTCCCGGTGAGAGTTGGACTCCGCCAAGGTTGCCCTTTGTCACCGATTCTGTTCATAACTTTTATGGACAGAATTTCTAGGCGCAGCCAAGGTGTTGAGGGGATCCGTTTTGGTGGCCTCAGAATTGCGTCTCTGCTTTTTGCAGATGATGTGGTCTTATTGGCTTCATCAGATCGTGATCTACAGCTTTCACTGGAGCGGTTCGCAGCCGAATGCGATGCGGCCGGGATGAAGATCAGTTCCTCCAAATCCGAGGCCATGGTCTTGAGCCGGAAAAGGGTAGAGTGCCCTCTCTGGGTCAGGGAGGAGGTCCTACCCCAAGTGGAGGAGTTCTAGTATCTTGGGGTCTTGTTCACGAATGAGGGAAAAATGGAGCGTGAGATCGATAGGCGGATAGGTGCAGCGTCTGCAGTGAAGCGGGCGCTGTACAGGTCTGTCGTGGTGAAGAGAGAGCTGAGTCAAAAGGCGAAGCTCTCAATTTACCGATCGATCTACGTTCCCACCCTCATCTATGGTCACGAGCTTTGGGTTGTGACCGAAAGAATGAGATCTCGGATACAAGCGGCCGAAATGAGTTTTCTCCGCAGGGTGTCTGGGCTCTCCCTTAGAGACAGGGTGAGAAGCTCGATCATCCGGGAGGGACTCGGAGTAGAGCCGCTGCTTCTCCACGTCGAGAGGAGCCAGTTGAGGTGGCTTGGGCATCTGTTTAGGATGCCTTCTGGACGTCTCCCTGGTGAGGTGTTCCGGACACGTCCCACCGGAAGGAGGCCCAGGGGAAGACCCAGGACACGCTGGAGGGACTACGTTTCTCGGCTGGCCTGGGAACGCCTTGGGATTCCCCCGGAAGAGCTGGCCCAAGTGGCTGGGGAGAGGGAAGTCTGGGCCTCCCTACTTAGGCTGCTACCCCCGCGACCCGACCCCGGATAAGCGGAAGTAAATGGATGGATGGATGGATGGATGGATGGATGTATTTCTTAGATTTTCTATATACAGATACCTCTTTTCAATGACGTAGAGCAGTGCATTTATTTCAAACATGCATACCAGAAGAGCCATAACTTTGTAACTGTGTTCTATTAAGATGTATTTATGTTTTTATCTTGAACATGTACAG
>NW_023633977.1:0-1243 GCF_014905685.2 Nematolebias whitei | reverse complement strand
GAAGTGCTCCAAAATCTCCTGATAGCTAGCTGCATTGACCCTGCCCTCGATAAAACACAGTGGACCAACACCAGCAGCTGACATGGCACCTAAGACCATCACTGATTGTGGGTGCTTCACACTGGACTTCTGGCATTTTGGCATTTCCTTCTCCCCAGTCTTCCTGCAGTCTCTGGCACCTTGATTTCTGAATGACATGCAAAATTTGCTTTCATCCGAAAAAAGTACTTTGGACCACTGAGCAACAGTCCAGTGCTGCTTCTCTGTAGCCCAGGTCAGGCACTTCTGCTGCTGTTTCTTGTTCAAGAGTGGCTTGACCTGGGGAATGCGGCACCTGTAGCCCATTTCCTGCACACGCCTGTGCACGGTGGCTCTGGATGTTTCTACTCCAGACTCAGTCCACTGCTTCCGCAGGTCCCCCAAGGTCTGGAATCGGCCCTTCTCCACAATCCTCCTCAGGGTCCGGTCACCTCTTCTCGTTGTGCAGCGTTTTCTGCCACACTTTTCCCTTCCCACAGACTTCCCACTGAGGTGCCTTGATACAGCACTCTGGGAACAGCCTATTCGTTCAGCAATTCCTTTCTGTGTCTTACCCTCTTGCTTGAGGGTGTCAATGATGGCCATCTGGACAGCAGTCAGGTCGGCAGTCTTACCCATGATAGCGGTTTTGAGTAATGAACAAGGCTGGGAGTTTTTAAAAGCCTCAGGAATCTTTTGCAGGTGTTTAGAGTTACGTCGTTGATTCAGATGGTTAGGTTAATAGCTTGTTTAGAGAACCTTTTCATGATATGCTAATTTTTTGGGACAGGCATTTTGGGTTTTCATGAGCTATATGCGGGCAGCACGGTGGCGCAACTGGTAGAGCTGCTGCCTCTCAGCGAACAGGTCCTTGGTTCAAACCCCGTTCCAGGTGCCTTCTGGGTGGAGTTTGCATGTTCTCTCCGTGCATGCGTGGGTTTTCTCCAGGTACTCCAGTTTCCTCCCACAGACCAAAAACATGCATGTTAGGCTGATTGGTAACTCTAAATTGTCCCTAGGTGTGAGTGAGAGAGTGAATGGTTGTTTGTCTCGTTTGTCTCTATGTGTCCCTGTGATGGACTTGCGACCTGTCCAGGGTGTACCCCGCCCCTCGCACAGTGATTGCTGGACATGGGCACCAGCGACCCCCATCCATCCATCCATCCATTTTCTTTACCCGTTTATTCCATTTTGGGTCACGGGGGTCGCTGGTGCCCATGTCCAG
>NW_023633976.1:0-1243 GCF_014905685.2 Nematolebias whitei | reverse complement strand
CACATAACAACCCCTCATCCATCTTCTCTCTCAATTTAAACTCCCTTCATTTCCCATCTTTAAAACTCTTCTATCTTGCCAGTAATTCATCCAGATATTTTCAGAAATGTCTGTTGGTTTAAAGTTACAAGGGAAATCATGGCCGTATGGTTTTCTAATTGTAAAGCTTGCTAATTAAGCTATGTGTTATTGTAATCAATTTGCCAAATTAATGTAAATGTTTGATGTTAAACTTTGATTCTGTTAATAAATGACCGCATTCATTTGATGGGTCAAAGAAAATTAACGTCTCACGTTACATTTAATTATTCAATGCACGATATTATTCAGTCCAGAAAAATGAAAGAATCCGTTTAATTTATGAATATATCACAGATATATGTTCATCTACATCTGGCGGCCCGTACGTTTGTTTCTACATCTGGTGGCCCGTAACAGGTTCATGAATGGACTGTTATTCGTGTAACAATTGAATTTATCATGTTGGCATGAAAAGTGCAGATTTCTGCTGTGTGAAACGCATTGTGTTGCAGCGGCGGTGCTCAGAGAAAATATAGCAATGTTCTGTCGCTGTGGTGTTTTGAAAGCTGAAAGTAACGTGAATGTTTCATTTTAAAGCTGAAATGTACATCTGTTGTGTGTAAAAAGCTGATGAGCTGTGAAAAACGTGGATTCTGTTTAAACGGACTGGGGGTTCTGGTCCGGCTCGGTTCTGATAAGTTCGAACGAGTGTTTTAAATAGATGGAGAGACGTTTTTAAGAACTGAGCGCCGTCTCAGTAAGCGTTTGAGAGTTGATTAGTTACATTTTTAACGGAAAATAGTGCATTTCGAAAGTTTTAATGAAGAAAGTTGACCGGACTGTTCAGGCTAAATGCTAACACGCTAGCTGAAATAGCGAGCAGCGATTGGTCGAAAACCGTTGTTTGGGTAGCCCTGATACGCTGAGAGACGTGTCTGTCTTCACTTCCTCTGATGTCGGGTTGTAAAACCCACCCCCGCCGCTGTTCTGTCATTGGTAGATTCAGTCACGTGACCCGGAAATGAAGCTCGTCTTCATAGGGAATTTCAATCTGCTGTTTAAAGTTGAAAAACGCTTTAAAGTTGGTTCTGATCCGCTGCTCCGTTTCTTTGAAGCCTAATCGCTGAAACTTTGCCACGTTTAAGTTTTAAATCCGTCATTAAATGGTGTTTTTGGACCACGCTAGCCGATGCTAATTTTAAGCTAACAGCTAACGACCGGA
>NW_023633975.1:0-1243 GCF_014905685.2 Nematolebias whitei | reverse complement strand
TCAGCTAAACTGTTCGAGGAGCTGAGGACGGCCGCTGCCAGTGTTAACAGGATAATACCTCTCTCTGAATGTGCTATAGAAATGCAGGGTCTCTCAGAGATGAAAACAACCCTGACAACTATAGCAATGGTTCACATGCAGATTGGCAATATGACACTGTACCACCCAGTACACGTGTCTCGTGTTGACTCATTCCCATTTTTGGTTGGCCAGGATTTTATAAATCGCTTTGACGCGATTATAGATTATGGTGATCAAACAATGTGGACAAAAGTGAGCAAACCACTGCCAATAGATACGCCTCCGGAGTGTGACACAGACTGCCCAACAGCAGGTACCGCGGAAGGCGCACAGGACTCCTCAGCCGAGGACACGAGCCCGGTGAGTACTCCTCTGACACCATGTGAAACCAAAGAGACCCACCAAGTGGTCCAAACTCTGACTCAACAAGACAGCCTCCTCTGTGAGCTGCAGCAGTCAGAGTCCACCAAACACTACCTACCACTGGTAGTTAAGGGTGTAGAGATCCAAGGGTCCCACACCAACGATGCTGTTCTGTCTCTGTGGACAGATAAATCAGCAATTAACCGAGCTTTCTATGAAACCTTGGTTCACAAACACGTTGGTCTAGAACTAATTAAAAAAGCTTTCCGCTTTCCATTAGTTCCCAATAGTTCACAGGTAATGACCTCAGAAGGAGTCATTAACCTAAAACTGAACTGGAACCAACGAGAACTGGTTCACCCGTTTCTCGTTATCCAAAACTTACCACATGCGTCCTACATAGGCTCTGACATTTTGGTAAGGTTAGGTGTCCACGTGGACACCATCAACAAGGTGCTGTGGCCCTAAAGCCAGCCACAAAGGATCCTCCTGTGCTAGACACAGCGAGCCTTAAGGCTGGGCAGACCATTCCAGAGGCCTGCCAAGTTGCTAGCAACCAAACCACCACAGTACCACCTCAGGTGATTAACCTAATGGTGCGAATCCACATCATAGCTGGACAAGCTATTAGCCATAAACAGGCATATTTTCAACCCTCTCCTGCATTTTTCAACTTGGGACTGTCCGTGGAAGCCACGAACCAGGTGAGTCTTGACTCCAGGACCACATCTATTGCTGTGTGTAACACTGGCATGGATGAGGTGCTGATCCCAAAAAACACTATGCTAGGATGGTTGATTTCAACTGACTTTCATGATTTTGAACTAGGCATTCCATTTCTGGGAGGACTCCCAGACAA
>NW_023633974.1:0-1243 GCF_014905685.2 Nematolebias whitei | reverse complement strand
AGTACTGGTTAGTTACCTTGTAAATGAAGAGGAACTAATCAAGAACTAATGGGTAGTTACCAAGAAAACCAAAGAGGAATGAATCATGAGCTAATGGGTAGTTAACCAGTACTTACTGGGGAACACACAGCCAAGCCTAATTGGGGGACTACTGGTTTGTTACCACAGAAACAGAGGAGAAATTCTCCATGTGAGTTCTGAATAAACCCTGCACCAGTGAGGCTACAGCTCGTAATTGTCAAAAACCTGTTTCCTAGTGATTACTGATTTTATTACCCATTAGCTCCTGATTTGTTCCTCTTTAGTTTCCTTAGTAACTACCCATTGGTTCTTCATCAGTTCCTCTTCGTTTACAAAGTAACTAACCAGTAGTCTCCTAATAAAGCTTGGCTGTGTGTTCCCCAGTAAGTACTGGTTAACTACCTATTAACTCCTGATTTGTTCCTGATTCGTTCCTGAGGCGTTCTCTAGTAGTTAATCAAATTGTGTGTACCTTATTGTAAAGTGTTACCGATTTTTTTTGTTCTTCTTTTTGATCTTCTGAAATTCTCCTTCTCCACAAACAATATGTGTAAAACCTGATGGCTCACTGCCTCTAAAGCCAGATATATTAGGAAAAAGCATGGGAATACCCAGCCTAACACAACATTCTCTGCAGCCTGTAATGAAAGAACCTCAATGACATCATGAGTGTGAGGCTCTGTAACAGTTCTGTTCGCCTCCTTAAAATTTCAATGGCTAAATGGAACACACAGGCTGAGCTCAGCAATGGAAGACAGATGCTCTCAAGCTCTTTCTTGCCATCTAAATCACCCCTTTCCTTTTTCATCAAGATAGGTTTAGGAGACTTTAACTAAGGGTCTCCTTCATAAAGAAGCACGTCTGATTTTACTGTATGGTAAATGTCAAAAAGTAAATACAGGCCTCTGTAACAAAGTAAAATTGAATCTAATCGGCCTCAGGCCTTTACGTTTGATCTGAACCCTTTTGAGTTCAGCACAGCTAACCACATTTTGAATATACAGGATGTTATGGCATTTTGTCGTAAAATAATCTGACGTCACTGTGCAGGAAAACAGCTCTCATATGTTGTTCGGAATTAATGAAAACTGTAGGTTGTAAATTCATACCGCCACTATCTTGTCTGTGTTACTCCTTGCAGTTTTTAATTTTTTTCCCCTGTAAAATCAGGTTTATGTGTGATAGATTGAAATTACTCTTTTGATAAGAGGTTGTAATAGTT
>NW_023633973.1:0-1243 GCF_014905685.2 Nematolebias whitei | reverse complement strand
TCCATCCTACTTCACTGGGGGGCCGGAGCCCCCCTCAGCCCAACTCAAACTGCAGTTGGCCCAACTCGTCGGGTTTGTTTGCCCATTTGAACTGTGACTTTTTAAGGTCTGAAACTTTTCTGCATCATTCATATTATTGCCACTATTTTCAGTTCTCAGATTATCTGGAGTCACTGAATCTTGTTAATACACCTGAATCTGTCCATCACTGCAACTTTCACTGTTTTTGGGTTCTGAATGTTCGCGTCTTCATTAATGTTTCTCATGGTTCGATTATGGGGGCTAATTGTTACACTGTTAACTCCTGTAATTACACATCAGTCACAAAAAACTCAAGAAAATGTCTGATAATAATGTTGTTACTGCTCTCAGGGATTCAGCCCAACCCTGGACCCCCCACTAATTACAGCACACCAAATGACTTTAAAAACGCCTCTGGGCTTCATTTTCTGCATGTAAACGCTCGTAGCCTTCTGAGAAAACTTGATGCTGTGAAAATCCTGATCAGTTCTTCTGGGGCTGATGTTATCTTTATTTCTGAATCCTGGCTGAACAAATCTGTAATGAATAATGACGTGGCAATCAATGGATTTAACATCTATCGCTGTGATCGTCAAAAAAGGGGGGGTGGAGTCATTATTTACATTGGAGATTCTCTGGTTTCAAGTCTTGTGTCTTCCAAAACAATTCCAAATCAGTTTGAAGCCTTATCTGTAGTCTGCTGCTATCGTCCACCCTCAGCTTCTCCTGAGGCATTAAATGCCATGATGGAATTCCTTGGTAATTTAAAATTCACAGAGGTCTTTTTGGCTGGAGATCTCAACATTGATTGGTGTAAGTCGACCCCCCTCTGTGACAAATTCAAGGAATGTTGCTTGTCTTTTAATTTAACCCAACTGATCGACTTCCCCACTAGATTAAATAAAAGCCATCCTGAGAATTCCTCCATCTTAGACCTGTTTCTAACTAATATGCCTCACAAATTCCCTGGTACAGGTGTATTCGCTGATCTTTTGAGTGATCACTGTGTGACAGCGGCTTTAAGAAATATTAAACTTCCACCTTCTAAGCCCAGATTAATTCAAAAAAGGGATCTGAAACATTTTTGTGAACAGTCATTCCTCTGGGATCTGTCTCACTTTGACTGGCATCGTATTCTGTTAACTGATGACGTGAACTCCGCTTGGAACTATTTCCATAATAATTTCATTTATTTCCTGAACAAACATGCTCCTTTTCGTCA
>NW_023633972.1:0-1243 GCF_014905685.2 Nematolebias whitei | reverse complement strand
TGCTCATTCCACCACGAGACAATCTGCAAAGCAGGTGTTGGAGGAGTACTCCTCCAGGACCAAGAACAGGTCACATTTGGCTATAAATTAGGCTCTCAGTCTTCTCAGTACGCTGAGATAGCAGCAATCCTAATAGCCCTATGGATGGCGGTGGAACGCTCCATCCAGACGCTAGTCATCTGCACTGACTCTAACTATGCTCGACTTAGTTTCTTGTGTCATCTCGCTCTGTGAAAACAGAACGGTTTTCTCACAAGCAACAAAAAGGTGGTAAAACACAAAGAACTTTTCATGACATGTGATCACTTAGTGACATCACATGATCTACAGATCTTCTGGAAGAAAGTTCCAGGACACTCCAGAGTCCCAAGCGATGACAAGCACTACAATGACCTTGCAGACTCCCTAGCCAAGGAAGGAGCCGTTGACGGACCCACGTGGTCCTTTGACCCCTCCTGGCTACTCAACACTCAGTCGTCACAATCTACAACTGAGGTAATGGCAGTCACACGTGCACAAGCTGCAGCTAACCCTGCTGATAACACAGTTTCTGTACGCCCAATGCTGACTGACCCAGACATCATCCAACTTCAGAAGTTGGATCCTGCAATTAACTCGATGATGCTGTATCTGACTGACCCAGACAAATACACTCCATCGAAAGGCGAACTGGATTCCAATCCAGACCTTAAAGTCCTCTTTCAGCTGCGCAAACAGCTAAAACTACTTAAGGGCATCCTAACTTTTGCTCATGGACGGACGTCCTCACCTGTGTTCGTGGTCCCCCATGACCACAGGGGGGTGATGTTAGTCCATGCACATGACCTTCCGTCCGCAGGACATAAGGGTGACAATGCCACGCTGAAAGCATTAAAACAGATTGCTTATTGGCCTGGAATGAAAAAGGATGTCAAAGACTACATAAAAGGGTGCCTGGTTTGTGGCCAGTTTCAACCATCCAGACCACTCCACAGAGCACCACTGCATAGTAGAGGCATTGCATTTCCATGGTCGGACCTCCAGATTGACTGGGTCGGACCACTCACTAAGACCTCTAGAGGAAATAAATATTTTCTCACGGTAACCTGCGCGTTTACCAAATGGGTAGAATGTCTACCAGCCCCTAATGACACAGCACAAACCACTGCTATGTTATTAATGAATCATGTATTCTCAAGGTTTGGACTTCCCCTCAGGGTGAACTCAGACCAAGGTACACACTTCACAGGTGAAGTAATGAAGG
>NW_023633971.1:0-1244 GCF_014905685.2 Nematolebias whitei | reverse complement strand
ACTCGGCGGTGAACGAGGACTTTGCTTCAGATATTTCTAAAATATCTGTACTGATTTTATGAGAAAGAGGAGAGTTTTAAGATGAAATGGAGTTATCTTACAGAGAGATATGTGAGGGAATTAATCTGTTTGACCAGAACGTGCACGCTTCATCAGATCTCAGCTTGCCTCCGGTACACTTTAGTCAACTATCAGATGGGGTCCAGTCCATCTGGGCATCAGCTTACGGGCGAGAGTTCCGGTCCCGGACTCTACTCTCCCAGTTTTGGGTGCAAACGTGTAGTACCAGACCCTGTCTCCCACTTGGAGTTCCTCGTAAGAGGCCTTTTGGTCGTAGTACGCTTTGCGTCCTTCAGCTGATTTTTCCAGGTTTTTCTGTGCGAAAGCAAAAGTGTTCTTAAGGTGTCTTTCCAAGTCTTTCATGTATTGTTGTGTGGTGTAGGCTGTTGCCATGGCAGCATCGCCTGGTTGGTACAACAGGTGCAGAGGGAGAGTCATTTGTCGACCCGTCATCATCTCGAAGGGAGCGATGCCAGTCGACGTGTGTGGAGTGGCCCTTATGGCCATGAGGACCAGAGGGAGTTTCACGTCCCAGTCCTTGTGGTTTGCGGCTACGTATTTTTTCAAAATACTCACCACAGTCCTGTTTGCTCTCTCAACCTGGCCTGAAGCCTGTGGGTGGTAGCCAATATGGAAGTTGGCTTTGACGCCTAGCGTCTTCCACAGTTCCTTCATTACTTCACCTGTGAAGTGTGTACCTTGGTCCGAGTTCACCCTAAGGGGAAGTCCAAACCTTGAAAATACATGATTCATTAATAACATAGCAGTGGTTTGTGCTGTGTCATTAGGGGCTGGTAGACATTCTACCCATTTGGTAAACGCGCAGGTTACCGTGAGAAAATATTTGTTTCCTCTAGAGGTCTTAGTGAGTGGTCCGACCCAGTCAATCTGGAGGTCCGACCATGGAAATGCAATGCCTCTACTATGCAGTGGTGCTCTGTGAAGTGGTCTGGATGGTTGAAACTGGCCACAGATCAGGCACCCTTTTATGTAGTCCTTGACATCCTTTTTCATTCCAGGCCAATAAGCAATCTGTTTTAATGCTTTCAGCGTGGCATTGTCACCCTTATGTCCTGCGGACGGAAGGTCATGTGCATGGACTAACATCACTGGTAGATAACATTTACCAGTGATGTTATATGAAAATAATAACAGACAAGTTTCACAGAAAAGGGACATCGATC
>NW_023633970.1:0-1244 GCF_014905685.2 Nematolebias whitei | reverse complement strand
AAGCTTAGAGAACAGTACAGATGGAGTATTCAATTATAAAACAGATGTAATGTGACCAAAGCAGAAGTTATGAGGTAGCATTATGAGTGTTCAGGAGTCCAACAGCAGAGGGGAAGAAACTGTTCTTATGGCGGGAGGTTCTGGTCCGAATGGACCGAAGCCTCCTGCCTGAGGGGAGTGGTTCAAACAGTCCGTGTGCAGGGTGAGCAGGGTCAGCTGTGATCCGACCTGCTCGCCTCACAGACCTGGAGACGTACAGGTCGTGGAGGGATGGAAGGCTGCAGCCGATCACCTTCTCAGCTGAGCGCACAACGCGCTGCAGTCTGAGTCTGTCCCTGGCAGTGGCCCCGGCGTACCACACCGTGATGGAGGAGCTGAGGATGGACTCGATGATGGCCGTGTAGAACTGCACCATCAGCTTGGCCGGCAGCTTGGCCTTCTTCAGCTGTCGCAGGAAGTACAGTCTCTGCTGGGCCTTCTTGATGAGGGAGCTGATGGTCGGCTCCCACTTGAGGTCCTGGGTGATGGTGGTGCCGAGGAACCGATAAGAATTTGCAGTGGTGATGGGGGTATCATTACAGGTGAGGGGGGGCAGAGGGGCTGTGGCTTTCCTGAAATCCACAATCATCTCCACTGTCTTCTGGGCATTGAGTTCCAGGTTGTTGCTGCTGCACCAGGTCACCAGCCGGTCCACCTCCCTCATGTATGCAGACTCATCACCGTCCGAGATGAGCCCGATGAGGGTGGTGTCATCTGCAAACTTAATAAGTTTCACAGAGTCATGGCTGGAGGTGCAGCAGTTGGTGTACAGGGAGAAAAGCAGGGGGGACACAGAACCACACTGTAAAGAGAACCATGCTACTACAAGAACCACACTGCTAAAAGAACCATGCTGCTAACATGATCATGCTGCTAACAGAACCACACTGCTAACAGAACCATGCTTCTAACAGAACCACGCTACTAACAGAACCACAGTACTAACAGAACCACACTGCTAATAGAACCATCCTGCTAACAGAACCACACTGCTAACAGATCCCTGCTGATCACAGATCCACACTGTAAACAGAACCATGCTACTACAAGAGCCACACTGCTAACAGATCCATGCTGCTAACATAACCACGTTGCTAAAAGAACCAAGCTGCTAACAGAAGCACTCTACTAATACAACCCTGCTGCTAACAGAACCATGCTGCTAACAGAACCATACTGCTAAAAGAACTACAGTTTTAATAGAA
>NW_023633969.1:0-1244 GCF_014905685.2 Nematolebias whitei | reverse complement strand
CGACCCCTCTGGAGATGTGGAGAGCGTCGACCCCTCTGGAGATGTGGAGAGCGTCGACCCCTCTGGAGATGTGGAGAGCGTCGACCCCTCTGGAGATGTGGAGAGCGTCGACCCCTCTGGAGATGTGGAGAGCGTCGACCCCTCTGGAGATGTGGAGAGCGTTGACCCCTCTGGAGATGTGGAGAGATGAGGAGCGTCAGCCGGGACCCCCTCCGAGTAGGAGAGATGAGGAGCATCGGACGGGACCCCCTCGGAGTAGGAGAGATGAGGAGCGTCAGCCGGGACCCCCTCGGAGTAGGAGAGATGAGGAGCGTCAGCCGGGACCCCCTCGGAGTAGGAGAGATGAGAAGCGTCAGCCGGGACCCCCTCGGAGTAGGAGAGATGAGAAGCGTCAGCCGGGACCCCCTCGGAGTAGGAGAGATGAGGACCCACCTCAGGAATGGCTGCAACAGGAGTCCTTAGAGTCTCTATTTCTGTTAACAAAAAATCATATTCGGGGAGCAAAGAAAGGCCTGGGATAGAAAGTAAAAAATCCTCCATCTGGGTCAAAACTAAATCAAAGGAGGACGGGTTTCTTTTAGCAGAACTAAATAGTTTGAGGATTGTCTGATTAATATGAGAAACATCCTCAGGGGAAAAAAAAGGAAGGTCTGTATGAGTGGGTGTGGTGACGGGTGCCGCCCCCACCGGAAACCTGGAAGGTGAAGCGGCGGGACACGCCCCCACGGTGTCACAAAGAAAACTCTCCGGAGGTACGGCCAGGCTGGGTCGAACAGCCGCGGCACGGAGTGGCGGTGAGAGGCCGGATTCCGCCCCCACCAGGAACCTGGAAGGTGAGGCGACGGAACCCGCCCCTGTAACGTCAACCGGACCGGACTCACCGAAACGAACAGGAGTGGACCGGAGCTCCCGCGGGACGCTGGATCTCGCCCCCACCAGAAACCTGGGAGGTGAAGCGACAGACCCCGCTCCCACGAAAACACCGGAACCAGCTCTGAAGTTCTGCTCGGCCAACGAGACCGGCCCGGCCGCTGCAGACTGCCTCCGGAACCGTCCACCGCGGCGGCGGCGGGACGGTGGATGGACAGAGACGGAGAGGAGCTCGTCCATCACAGCACGGGGAGGGAAAAAAGAAAAATGGTGAGTGTTGCCGAGTGAGAACCCTGCCCGCTGGGTTCTGTTCTGGTCGGGTCGTACTGTCAGGATTTGTGTCTGGAGCGAACCCAGAGTGCAGAACAGGGACT
>NW_023633968.1:0-1244 GCF_014905685.2 Nematolebias whitei | reverse complement strand
TGTGCTGTGAATGTGTTTGAAGCATGTTCTCATGCTAAGACGCCCATTGAAGTGTTTCCTAGTGTGAAGGTTAAACCCCTCCCTCTTGAACTAGAAGGACGACGTGCTTCGCCGCCTCCTCCTAAGAAGAAAGAGAGAAAACAGTCTGTTCAAGCTAACAAACCGCGTACTGAAGGTGCACGCTGGGACAAAAAGGCTCCTCTTTCAGAGGAAGACAGTGATTATCGAAAAAGGGGTGGGCGCAGGACGCAACGATATGAGAAACCATATCAGCAGGGGCAGTACGTAAAGGAAACCCCGCAAGACGTACCTGACCGTCCCCCACCTCGGACGAAACGAACCGAGGCGAAAAAATCACAAAAGTTCCAGAAACAAGGCCCCACACCTCTGAGCTCGGAAGAGACAGAGAAACTACGCAGGTTGTTAGAAACTTTGAAACACACTGACACGGGAACCCAACCAGGAGCACTTTGCAGTAATGTAATTCCTATTACATCTGAGGGCGCGAATGACAACATAACAGATGTCGGTGGAACACACCAAGACGTTGCTGTGGTTGCCTCAAACAACCCCTCATCGGAAGAAGGGGGGGTAAACACACACACGAACGATGACGTGTCATCACAGGCTGAACACTCAGAAACAGCTTCTGCTGTGCTGACGGTTCAGGCAAACCAAAATTACACAGATAAGGCTGAACGCGTGAAAAAGCGTCAGAAAAAACCCAAGAGGTTTCTGTGTAACTTTATCAGAAAGGGGGTCGCCAAAAAGGCGTACCTGTCAGTAACACTTGAAGGTGTCCTCACACACGAAGCACTCTTGGACGGTGGGGCAGACATAACAATCATGTCAGCTAAACTGTTCGAGGAGCTGAGGACGGCCGCTGCCAGTGTTAACAGGATAATACCTCTCTCTGAATGTGCTATAGAAATGCAGGGTCTCTCAGAAATGAAAACAACCCTGACAGCTATAGCAATGGTTCACATGCAGATTGGCAATATGACACTGTACCACCCGGTACACGTGACTCATGTTGACTCATTCCCATTTTTGGTTGGCCAGGATTTTATAAATCGCTTCGGCGCGATTATAGATTATGGTGATCAAACAATGTGGACAACAGTGAGCAACCCGCTGCCAATCGATACGCCTCCGGAGTGTGACACAGACTGCCCAACAGCAGGTACCGCGGAAGGCACAAAGGACCCCTCAGCCGAGGACACGAGCCCGGTGAGTACTCCTCT
>NW_023633966.1:0-1244 GCF_014905685.2 Nematolebias whitei | reverse complement strand
TACAGCTCATGAAAACCCAAAATGCCTGTCCCAAAAAATTAGCATATTTCATCCCACCAATGAAAGCCAAGTGTTTTTAATACATAAAACACCAACCTTCAAATAATCATGTTCAGTTATGCACTCAATACTTGGTCGGGAATCCTTTTGCATGAATGACTGCTTCAATGCGGCGTGGCATGGAGGCAATCAGCCTGTGGCACTGCTGAGGTGTTATGGAGGCCCAGGATGCTTCGATAGCGGCCTTAAGCTCATCCAGAGTGTTGGGTCTTGCGTCTCTCAACTTTCTCTTCACAATATCCCACAGGTTCTCTATGGGGTTCAGGTCAGGAGAGTTGGCAGGCCAATTGAGCACAGTAATATCATGGTCAGTAAACCATTTACCAGTGGTTTTGGCACTGTGAGCAGGTGCCAGGTCGTGCTGGAAAATGAAATCATCTCCATAAAGCTTTTCAGCAGATGGAAGCATGAAGTGCTCCAAAATCTCCTGATAGCTAGCTGCATTGACCCTGCCCTTGATAAAACACAGTGGACCAACACCAGCAGCTGACATGACACCCCAGTGACTGTGGAAACTTGACACTGGACCTCAAGAAATATGAATTCTGTGTCTCCTCTCTTCCTCCAGAATCTGAGACCTTGATTTCCAAAGAAATTGCTAAATTTACTGTAATCAGAGAACATAACTTTGGACCACTCAGCAGCAGTCCCATGCGAGATGCTTCTGACGCAGTCTCTTGTTCAAGAGTGGCTTGACCTGGGGAATGCGGCACCTGTAGCCCATTTCCTGCACACGCCTGTGCACGGTGGCTCTGGATGTTTCTACTCCAGACTCAGTCCACTGCTTCTGCAGGTCCCCGAAGGTCTGGAATCGGCCCTTCTCCACAATCCTCCTCAGGGTCCGGTCACTTCTTCTCGTTGTGCAGCGTTTTCTGCCACACTTTTCCCTTCCCACAGACTTCCCACTGAGGTGCCTTGATACAGCACTCTGGGAACAGCCTATTCGTTCAGTAATTTCTTTCTGTGTCTTACCCTGTTGCTTGAGGGTGTCAATGATGGCCTTCTGGACAGCAGTCAGGTCGGCAGTCTTACCCATGATTGCGGTTTTGAGTAATGAACAAGGCTGGGAGTTTTTAAAAGCCTCAGGAATCTTTTGCAGGTGTTTAGAGTTACGTCGTTGATTCAGATGGTTAGGTTAATAGCTTGTTTAGAGAACCTTTTCATGATATGCTAATTTTTTGGGA
>NW_023633965.1:0-1244 GCF_014905685.2 Nematolebias whitei | reverse complement strand
AGGGGGCTCAACACACATCCCTGAGGAGAGCCAGTGCTGAGGGTTATGGTGGAGGAGGAGAGGTTGTGGATCCTCACTAACTGTGGTCTGTTTGTTAAAAAGTGTAGTACCCAGTTGCAAATGGAGGGGCTTAGTCCTAGTGTGGATAGTTTGTCCATCAGGGTTTGGGGGATCATGGTGTTGAAGGCGGATGTGAAGTCCACAAAGAGCATACGGACGTAAGTGTCTTTCTGCTCCAGGTGGTTGAGCGCAGTGTGGACCACAGAAGAGATTACATCCTCTGTCGATCGGTTCTCATGGTATGCATACTGATGAGGGTCCTCGTTGATGTTGATGGTTGTTTTGATGCGAGTCATGACCAGTTTTTCAAAGCATTTAGTGACTATCGGGGTGAGGGCCACTGGCTGATAGTCATTCAGACCAGTCACTGTAGAGCTTTTTGGGACTGGGATGATGGTGGCAGTCTTCAGGCAGGTGGGAACTGTCTCCAGGGTAAGTGAGGTGTTAAAGATGTCTGCCAGCACCTCACAGAGCTGATCGGCACATTCCTTCAACACTTTTCCGGGGATGTTGTCTGGGCCAGTTGCCTTGTGCGGATTAATCCTCCTGAAGGTACTCCTTACTTCTGCTGAGGTCACGCTGAGATGCTCTTCATCCGGTGGTGAGGTGAGTCTGGTGCTGGGTGGTCTGTTCGAGTCTTCAAAGCGTGCATAGAACTTGTTGAGGGCATAAGGCAGAGATGGGTCTTTGGGGCATTGTTTGCTCCTTCCTTTATAATATGTTATGCACTTAATGCCCCTCCACATGCTCCGAGGGTCTTGTGAGATGAATTGACCCTCGATCCTCTGTGCATATGTGGCCTTGGCCCTCTTAATACCAGCAACCAGCTCTTTTCTTGTCCTACTCAGCTCCTCTGAGCTTCCAGACCTGAAGGCAGTGTTCCTGGCTTCCAGCAGGGTACGCACCTCTGCATTCAGCCAAGGTTTTCTGTTTGGGTAGCTTTTAACATTTCTGATAGTGGAAACGGTGTCAGTACATGTACTAATGTAACCCAGAACTGAGGATGTGTATTGGTCAAGATCAAGCGAACCTCCATTTTCAGCAGCTTCTCTGAAAACCTGCCAGTCTGTTCGGTCAAAACAATCCCTCAGTATGGGGCCACTGTCCTGGATCTAGCATTTAACTTTCTTTTGTACTGGTCTGGAGCGTCTCAGCGGGGGCATGTAAGCAGGAGCCAGGAAGAT
>NW_023633964.1:0-1244 GCF_014905685.2 Nematolebias whitei | reverse complement strand
CGACGTGGAACCAATAAACCGAGTTCTCAAGTCCCTCAGGTCCACAATTAAGAACCCGATCCAACCAATTACCTATGCGTGGTCAAGCGCGGACACGTTAATCATAGCCCTGCTCATGACGATAACCCTCGTATTGTGTGGGATACTCGCATCCCTGTTCCGGGGCCACACGTCCTACCGAGTCGACCTGGATCGCCATGCAGCGCACCTCGATATGATTATGTCTCACGTATGCGGGTCTGCAAAGAAGCCACTCACACGGGACAGCGTGACTGAATCTGACAACCAGGGTGAGGTGAAGCAGTGAAACGATGTTTTAGTTGCTTAGTCACTACTCTTGTCGGTGTTGAAACGTTGTTGAATTGGTTTTGGTTGTTTCTGAGGTAAGAATGAATCTTGTGTGTAAGTTAAGTTAGAGACTAAGAGGCCTTAACCATGCCAACATGCAGTTCATTCGCTAAATTGCAATCTTTGCGGAGTCAATGTATATTATTGCTACCTTAAGTACCATAATCTACATTGATCTCACAACGCTTAAGCCGAACCTACTCGAACAATTCTATTCGGGGGGATAGCTAATTCTTTTTGATGAGTCTCGCCATAGACTTCCAAAACATTTATGGGGAAACCAAACACCCAATCCCAAGTCGTTCGTCTAAAAGACAACAGACAATTGAACCAAACTATATTTTGCCATGTAAAGCTAACTTAAACCAAGTTAGAAATGGAAAAATAGTTTGGGCCCCTTTTCTATAGGTATAAACCCCTGTAGTTACCCCTTTTCAGCATGTTCCACCCCTTAACTGGTAGTTGTAGCTGTTCCCAACAATAATAGCTTACACACCAGGTGCATATAGTTTAAGGCCTTATGTAAAATCCCCTTCATAAGCCCACCTTAAACCACATAATTGCATGGCACATTTGAACCAGAACGGCACCGACTGGACGTCGCCCAGAGACGACCTTCGCTGGAGGCGACCTGCAATCCTGACGTTGGTCTCTGCTCTTCATCCAGTGGCCGCATCTTCAGTTCAATCCAAGGGTACCCCTCTGTATGCTGATTAATCAACACTTCCAATCGTTGTGGATTTACCGTTGTGGATTATATGACTTTTTCCAATGGATTACAGACTCTGTTTCCAAGGGGTTAAAGCATTGCTACAATGGAATTACCGAGACGTTATGGAATTATAATCAACAATGGAATTGCCAAGAACATTGTGGAATTACCTTTGACTTTGTTT
>NW_023633963.1:0-1244 GCF_014905685.2 Nematolebias whitei | reverse complement strand
TGCAGAGGTGCGTACCCTGCTGGAAGCCAGGAACACTGCCTTCAGGTCTGGAAACTCAGAGGAGCTGAGTAGGACAAGAAAAGAGCTGGTTGCTGGTATTAAGAGGGCCAAGGCCACATATGCAAAGAGGATCGAGGGTCAATTCATCTCACAAGACCCTCGGAGCATGTGGAGGGGCATTAAGTGCATAACAGATTATAAAGGAAGGAGTGAACAATGTCCCAAAGACCCATCTCTGCCTGATGCCCTCAACAAGTTCTATGCACGCTTTGAAGACCCGAACAGACCACCCAGCACCAGACTCACCTCACCACCGGATGAAGAGCATCTCAGCGTGACCTCAGCAGAAGTAAGGAGTACCTTCAGGAGGATTAATCCGCACAAAGCAACTGGCCCAGACAACATCCCCGGAAAAGTGTTGAAGGAATGTGCTGATCAGCTCTGTGAGGTGCTGGCAGACATCTTTAACACCTCACTTACCCTGGAGACAGTTCCCACCTGCCTGAAGACTGCCACCATCATCCCAGTCCCAAAAAGCTCTACAGTGACTGGTCTGAATGACTATCGGCCAGTGGCCCTCACCCCGATAGTCGCTAAATGCTTCGAAAAACTGGTCATGACTCACATCAAAACAACCATCAACATCAACGAGGACCCTCATCAGTACGCATACCGTGAGAACCGATCAACAGAGGATGCAATCTCCTCTGTGGTCCACACTGCACTCAACCACCTGGAGCAGAAAAACTCTTACGTCCGTATGCTCTTTGTGGACTTCACATCCGCCTTCAACACCATGATCCCCCAAACCCTGATGGACAAACTATCCACACTAGGACTAAGCCCCTCCATCTGCAACTGGGTACTAGACTTTTTAACAAACAGACCACAGTTAGTGAGGATCCACAACCTCTCCTCCTCCACCATAACCCTCAGCACTGGCTCTCCTCAGGGATGTGTGTTGAGCCCCCTCCTGTTTACTCTGCTCACATATGATTGTGCAGCTACCCATCCAGGCTGTCACATTGTAAAGTTTGCAGATGATACAGCGGTGGTGGGATGCATCACAAACAATGATGAGTCCAGCTACAGGCAAGAGGTGGAACACCTGGAGAGCTGGTGCAGAGAGAATAACCTTCACATCAATGTGAAGAAGACAAAGGAGATGATTGTGGACTTCAGAAGGAACAAAAACATCTACACCCCCCTGAACATAAGAGGATCTGCGGTGGAAGTGGTCTCCA
>NW_023633962.1:0-1245 GCF_014905685.2 Nematolebias whitei | reverse complement strand
GTGTAACCCAGTCAATTTTGGTGCTTTTATTTCCTCAGTTTTATGCCACTGTTTTGGGACTAAGTGTGAAATCTCATGAGATTTCACGGGATTTGAGTTTCATAGAAAAACATAGCTCCTCCCATCAATTGGGAGAGCAGGTGTGTGACTGAGGAAGTTCAGAGCTGCTGCAGGTGGGCATTAAGAAATTTTGAATACATTTTATAGACTGTCAAATACTGTCAAATCCTTACTGGTATGCTTCTCAGCTTTTAGATGTTTCTAAACTGTGAGACACTGCTGTTTGTGCTTAAAAGACCAGAAACAAGCAAACTGGTGAGTGTTTATATTGTTTGTGGCATGCTAATGCTGGCATTAGCATGCTAAAGCAAATCCTAATTGTTTGTTAGCTTATAGCCTTTAAATATAAATGGTCAAATGCTATTCAATGGATTTAAAGGTTATGTTGTACTTTTGTGCCATCTTTAACACTCAATCATACAGCGACTATGAATTTGAAGAGTACTCTATTTGGAAATTATTGTTTGTATATTTATATTATGATAAACAATTTAGAAAAGTAAATCATGTACATGTAGATCATCAACATATTAATCCTATGTATTTGTAAAACTAATTATGGTATGGTATTGATGGTGATTTCGATATTAATACTAGAAAATGATGTTAACTTGATCCTGTTGTACAGGCCAGGTTTCCTATGATGGTGAGCTACCACTAGGCTTCAGGCCCAAAGAACCCGGAGCCAGAATCGGATCTGTTTGGTGCGGTAGGAAATGCTGTGGCCTGCTCCCTACACACACCCAAGAACCTTTACAAGCATTAAAGGCCTCTGAACATTTAATTAGTCTTTGACTCATCGAACATCTAAACCCCTCAATCTTATCTGGACTATTGCCCTGGTCTTGGTATCTTGTGAACTGTGGGATTATTACAAGCACTTGGATTTAGTCTGGAAAATTTGGGAGATCTGTTCATTTATTGAAATATCTTGGTTATTGGTATAATGAATGGATTGATGATGTTGATGACAGAGCTTATTATGTACATATTGTAAATATTATCAAAATTAATACAAAGCACCTTATGCACTGTTTTTTTGTCCTTGTGTTCTTGAAATGCAAATGCAACCATAACCCTTCATGAGGAAGACGTTAGGACCTTCTGATAACTGGCCTGTTACTAATACTGTTGAGTGAACACCATTTTTGCCAGATCTTTAGCATTTACATCATATATGCTACA
>NW_023633961.1:0-1245 GCF_014905685.2 Nematolebias whitei | reverse complement strand
CTGCATCTCAGGGAGGGGAGCATTAGGTGCTTAAGCTGCATCTTCACAGTCGTCTCCTAGTGCCTTGGTATTTCATGTATTTTCTACGAATGTAAATAGTATCGCTGCCCTGACAGCATTATTTGTTATTGTTGCATTTTTGTGATTAAAACGCCTTTTTTGTGACCTTGTTGGAGTCCTGCTTGCATTTGGGTCTCAACCACCTCCCGATCGTGACAGAATGCTCCCCTCATCAAAGAGACCCAGCAAGCAGCTCCACTTTTTTGAGTGTTTTTCAAGTAACACAGAAAGAACTGTGCATTGGGAGAGTAGAGAGTGGGACAGGAGATCGCCTCGCTCTTACCTGGCACACTCCATGATGGCTTCCACGCCCTTGAGGTTTCCTGCTCCGCCACCAGTGGACTTCACTGCTGCAGCCCCTGTGGTCGCTTCCAGGCCTACCGCAGTCTCCGTAGTTTTTAAATCTCCTGCAGCCTCTGATGAGTCCACGCCCCTGGTGGGTCCCACGTCCTCAGTTGTTCCTCTGTCGGCGGCTACTCCTACACCTCCAGTGACTCCTGTGCCAGCCGCTACTGCTGCTGCTCCTGAGGTCACCACGTCAGCTGCTGCTCCTCTGCTGGTTCCTGCCTCCTCCGCTGCTGTCGCCTCTGAGGTCACCGCGTCAGCTGCTGCTGCCTCTCTTCTGGTTCCTGTTGCTGCGCGCAGCCCCCGAGGTGGACCTCACTTCTTCTGTTCCGAGGGGATCCCGGCAGACGCTCCTCACCTCTCCTGTTCCGAGGGGGTCCCGGCAGACGCTCCTCACCTCTCCTGTTCCAAGTGGGTCCCGGCAGACGCTCCTCACTTCTCCTGTTCCGAGGGGGTCCCGGCAGACGCGCCTCACCTTTCATGTTCCGAGGGGGTCCCGGCAGACGTTCCTCACTTGCCCTGCTCCAAGGGGGTCCCGGCGGATGCTCCTCACCTCTCCTGTTCTGAGGGGGTCCCGGCAGACGCTCCTCACCTCTCCTGCTCCGTGGGGTTCCAGACGGACTCCGCTTCTGCTCCTAGGTTGTTTGTTTGTTTTTGGTGCCCTCCAACCTTTAGTTTTTCCCCCCGCCACCCACCCAAGTTGGGTTGGGGTATTTTAGAACGTCAGGTGCCGTTTATTAGAGAGGGGGATACTGTAGGGATCTGCACCTGCCCTGCTCTGTGCAGATAAGTAAATGACTCTCAGGTGCTACGTATTGGGTTTAATTAGAGACTCTCCTT
>NW_023633960.1:0-1245 GCF_014905685.2 Nematolebias whitei | reverse complement strand
TGTAGTGAACTTAACCTGATGTCAAGACTAAGCCTAAGGTCAAAACCCTTGACCTTAAGAACCTTGTGGGACAGGAACTGTCATTTCATTGATTTGAATCCAGAAATACAGGTTCACCCATCCTGAGACTTTCTTTCTTGAAAATTCAAGTGAAAGAACACTCTCTTTTCTATTATCATTACTATTTTACAAATGTTGATAATCAAAGTGTCTTAGTTCAAACCATTTTAGATGTTGCAGTGAACTAATCGATTTTATTAACTGAAACAGTGTAATGATTTTTAATTCTCATGCAAAGTTAGAATTCATGTTAAAGCTGTTACAGAGTAATTATGCATTTTCTGATTTCTGTCTTTGAATGAGCAAGTGTGCGTTTTCCAGGGTCAGGAATCGAAGCAGACATGTGTTGGAACAACTGCCTTGTTTTTACATCCTCTCAGACGTCAACAGGGGGGTTTTGGCACCTGTTTCTAAAACTCGCCAAAACAAAACACTGTCTGTGAGAACAGTTTAACTGTTCAATAACATTCTTGCTGTTTTTTCTGACTCCTAGTAACCTCTTACGTCACAAAACACACCCCTGTCTGGTCGGTACAGACCAATGGGAAGACTCCCGAATGAACCGGGAAAAGAGCTCTTTAAAATGTCGGTACTTCCTGGTTTACCCAGTTCTGTGGAGTTCTGTGGGTTTGGAGAAGTTCGGCAGTACGGACAGTTCTGATATGTCCTAGTGCTGGCAGTTGCTGTGGGAGCCGGGAAGACCCTGACATGACCACAGAGCTCTTCCGAGTTTCATGGGATTATAACATTTTCCACTGTGGTGAGCTTGTGTCGGACAGAATCTCGCCATTACTCCGGACGATTCACAGTCATCCTACGGAGACGCTGAAAGGGTGCGTTAAACGGAATCTCGCCTGAGACATCTCCAGGTAAAAGAGTCGATTTCACCACCTAAGTGTACTGTAAGGAAGAAGCTGAAGAAAGCCCGGAGAGTGCCGTTCTGTTCAACACTCTCTCTCAAACACCATCTTTCACCCCCTTTAAACTTCATCTTTTCATCTTTAAATTCTTCTCTAAAGTAGAAATCCTTCCAGATAATTTAGAAATGTCTGTGTAAAGTGCTCATCCACATCCGTGTGGATAATTGATCATAAGTGTACAGTTTTCATAAATGTCTGTGGTGAAGCAACGGAAAATCATGGCCGTATGGTTTTCCTGATTGATTATGTGTTATTTTCATATTTT
>NW_023633959.1:0-1245 GCF_014905685.2 Nematolebias whitei | reverse complement strand
GTGTAACCCAGTCAATTTTGGTGCTTGTATTTCCTCAGTTTTATGCCACTGTTTTGGGACTAAGTGTGAAATCTCATGAGATTTCACGGGATTTGAGTTTCATAGAAAAACATAGCTCCTCCCATCAATTGGGAGAGCAGGTGTGTGACTGAGGAAGTTCAGAGCTGCTGCAGGTGGGCATTAAGAAATTTTGAATACATTTTATAGACTGTCAAATACTGTCAAATCCTTACTGGTATGCTTCTCAGCTTTTAGATGTTTCTAAACTGTGAGACACTGCTGTTTGTGCTTAAAAGACCAGAAACAAGCAAACTGGTGAGTGTTTATATTGTTTGTAGCATGCTAATGCTGGCATTAGCATGCTAAAGCAAATCCTAATTGTTTGTTAGCTTATAGCCTTTAAACATAAATGGTCAAATGCTATTCAATGGATTTAAAGGTTATGTTGTACTTTTGTGTCATCTTTAACACTCAATCATACAGCGACTATGAATTTGAAGAGTACTCTATTTGGAAATTATTGTTTGTATATTTATATTATGATAAACAATTTAGAAAAGTAAATCATGTACATGTAGATCATCAACATATTAATCCTATGTATTTGTAAAACTAATTATGGTATGGTATTGATGGTGATTTCGATATTAATACTAGAAAATGATGTTAACTTGATCCTGTTGTACAGGCCAGGTTTCCTATGATGGCGAGCTACCACTAGGCTTCAGGCCCAAAGAACCCGGAGCCAGAATCGGATCTGTTTGGTGCGGTAGGAAATGCTGTGGCCTGCTCCCTACACACACCCAAGAACCTTTACAAGCATTAAAGGCCTCTGAACATTTAATTAGTCTTTGACTCATCGAACATCTAAACCCCTCAATCTTATCTGGACTATTGCCCCGGTCTTGGTATCTTGTGAACTGTGGGATTATTACAAGCACTTGGATTTAGTCTGGAAAATTTGGGAGATCTGTTCATTTATTGAAATATCTTGGTTATTGGTATAATGAATGGATTGATGATGTTGATGACAGAGCTTATTATGTACATATTGTAAATATTATCAAAATTAATACAAAGCACCTTATGCACTGTTTTTTTGTCCTTGTGTTCTTGAAATGCAAATGCAACCATAACCCTTCATGAGGAAGACGTTAGGACCTTCTGATAACTGGCCTGTTACTAATACTGTTGAGTGAACACCATTTTTGCCAGATCTTTAGCATTTACATCATATATGCTACA
>NW_023633958.1:0-1245 GCF_014905685.2 Nematolebias whitei | reverse complement strand
TGTGTGTAAAAAGATTTGTGTTAGTAAAAATAATGAGACAAGTTACAAATCTTTGTTGTGAAGGTCTGTTTACAGATACAAATAAAAAACTACGGATAAAACTCTGCGTGAGTTTCAATTTGCAAGAATAAATTATGAGCAGATTTTTCTTCCTCTCAGCTGATCCAAAGATTAATTGTTGAAAGTTTCTTTGAAATCTGTTCAGTGGTTTATGAGATATTTTGTTAACAGACAAACAGGACTGGCTCCCAACAAATTATATCAAGGTTTTAGGTCGTTTTCACACAAGATAGTCCGGTATACTCGGTAATTTCGGGACCAATATTCATGACATTTTGTTTACATTTGAGCTGGTGAGTTTGCATTCACACTGCACTGTTCAGTGGAGTCAACCTGTTGAACCAACCTATTCCCCCGCTCGCCTGTGGGGGCGCTGCACCAAGAACTACTGAAAGAAACGACATAAAAACCTCTGAAGACAATTATTCTTCTTCTTTTGTAAATAAAAACAAAAACTGAGTGGCATCAAGTTTTATCAGTTTTAGGAGTTATATTTTGTCATTTTTTAAAAATGGACTCAGCTTGAGCAGAAGATGAGACAGAAGACCATGGAGAATATTGTTTTTCACACAAGTCAGCTGACGGCTCCATATAAGGTCAGAGCAATGCGTGTTTGTTTGTCCTGCGGAGCGGGGTCCGGTCTGATTACATTCACACTGTACTCGAACTGGGCTGGAGTTCGCTTCTACCGGACCGAGACCTAGGTTTTAGCCCGGGCCAGAGTTCGCCTTTTTGTTCCGTGACAGAGTTCGATGGCGCATTCACACCTCCCTAAACAAACCGGACTTTCTAGGAAAACGAGCTAGAGTTCGATTAAAGCGGACTAAACAGGGCTGGTGTGAATGCACCCATAGACAAAAATGTTGCTCAATGTGTTTCACTCAAAGTATGTGTTGAGTATGATGCTCAGCTACTACCACAACAACTGTCAGCTCAACATCTGTCAAACTGGCTGAGTTATAGTCATGTTGCTGTTTCCTGAAGTCAGTTGGCTCTGGCGGCCATCTTTAATCAGGTTGACTCTAAAAATAAATCTGTTATAGAGACTCAGCCAAAGATTATGTTATTAAAGTTTTATGAAAACCACGATGATTTATGATAATTTTAACTGATAAAATAGAAATAAACACACGCACGCACACACACACACACACACACACAGGTTTGTTTTGCTATCTTTGTGGG
>NW_023633957.1:548-1245 GCF_014905685.2 Nematolebias whitei | reverse complement strand
ATGTTAAAAGCTACCCAAACAGAAAACCTTGGCTGAATGCAGAGGTGCGTACCCTGCTGGAAGCCAGGAACACTGCCTTCAGGTCTGGAAACTCAGAGGAGCTGAGTAGGACAAGAAAAGAGCTGGTTGCTGGTATTAAGAGGGCCAAGGCCACATATGCAAAGAGGATCGAGGGTCAATTCATCTCACAAGACCCTCGGAGCATGTGGAGGGGCATTAAGTGCATAACAGATTATAAAGGAAGGAGTGAACAATGCCCCAAAGACCCATCTCTGCCTGATGCCCTCAACAAGTTCTATGCACGCTTTGAAGACCCGAACAGACCACCCAGCACCAGACTCACCTCACCACCGGATGAAGAGCATCTCAGCGTGACCTCAGCAGAAGTAAGGAGTACCTTCAGGAGGATTAATCCGCACAAAGCAACTGGCCCAGACAACATCCCCGGAAAAGTGTTGAAGGAATGTGCTGATCAGCTCTGTGAGGTGCTGGCAGACATCTTTAACACCTCACTTACCCTGGAGACAGTTCCCACCTGCCTGAAGACTGCCACCATCATCCCAGTCCCAAAAAGCTCTACAGTGACTGGTCTGAATGACTATCGGCCAGTGGCCCTCACCCCGATAGTCGCTAAATGCTTCGAAAAACTGGTCATGACTCACATCAAAACAACCATCAACATCAACGAGGACCCTCA
>NW_023633957.1:0-448 GCF_014905685.2 Nematolebias whitei | reverse complement strand
CTCAACCACCTGGAGCAGAAAAACTCTTACGTCCGTATGCTCTTTGTGGACTTCACATCCGCCTTCAACACCATGATCCCCCAAACCCTGATGGACAAACTATCCACACTAGGACTAAGCCCCTCCATTTGCAACTGGGTACTAGACTTTTTAACAAACAGACCACAGTTAGTGAGGATCCACAACCTCTCCTCCTCCACCATAACCCTCAGCACTGGCTCTCCTCAGGGATGTGTGTTGAGCCCCCTCCTGTTTACTCTGCTCACATATGATTGTGCAGCTACCCATCCAGGCTGTCACATTGTAAAGTTTGCAGATGATACAGCGGTGGTGGGATGCATCACAAACAATGATGAGTCCAGCTACAGGCAAGAGGTGGAACACCTGGAGAGCTGGTGCAAAGAGAATAACCTTCACATCAATGTGAAGAAGACAAAGGAGATGATTG
>NW_023633956.1:0-1245 GCF_014905685.2 Nematolebias whitei | reverse complement strand
CCCGACATCACTACAATCCCAAAGGGAAATTATTTGTTGTAGTAACTCGTTATCCTCATTTCATTAAGAGATGTTATAGATGCTGATGGCTGTAGGCAGTAAGGATCTCTTGTAAAGGTCCATCCCACAGTGGATCCTAAGAAACTGGCTGCAGATGCCGTCCGATCCGTCCACTCAGACTCGGCTGGCCTCTAGGTTCCCCCGGGCTGTAGGACCTCCCGAATGCCAGACAGAACTCCTCCCAGAGCGATGGCCACTCCTCCCAGCAGTCTGCCGAGTTCCTTGTCGCTGTGGACAGCCAGCTGTAGGTGCTGAGGGATGATCCTGTCCTTCCACTGTCATGAGCCATGCTTCCTGCTAGTTCCAGGATCTCAGTGGTCAGGCACTCAAGCACAGCCGGCAGGTAGATGAGAATGCGTTCACAGAACATCCTTTCAACTCATTTGAGATTTGGGGCTGTAGTTGAGATATTATTTGAGCTTTTGAGATGTTAATCAGCTGCTGTTGGTTGTAGAAAACTGCCTCGTTGTCATGGTTACGCATCATAACAAATGTCCAAAACTAAAAAAAGTTTCAGTAAAAAACCTTCCAGCTGCACAGCATCTGATACCAGAGGAAACAGTCATCCAAAAATTGTGATTTACATCCAGAAAAAGAGGAATTAAAGTTTCCAAAAGCAAAATCTCAGAATGAAAGTAACAGCTTCTCCAACATGCATCCACCTTGATCGGCGCAATTCTAGAACAATTAAAAAAAATTAGAAATTAAGGGTCATCAAAGTTTTTACGTCCTTAAGACATGATTGTAAATTAAGTAACTGGTTGGATTCATAAGGTTTCATGGACAAATGTAACTGTATCATCATAACAATGAAAATTTATCCTATGCTGTTTAACAACTTTACCTCTTGTTTTTGACTAATGTGTTTTTAAGTTCTAGTATTGCAGGGCACTTTAGGTTTTTCTAGCAAATTTTGGCTGACTACTGGCTCACTGTTTGACTTGAAATATTTCACTATATGTTTAATGAATGTATGTACGGTAAAATGAGTTTCACTTTCTGAAATGATGAGTTTTCTGAGATGCACCTGTATGATCACTGAACTTTAAGAACAAAATACAGAACACATCTGTGGCTGGACTGGTTTATCATGAAAAATAAGAGTTGACTGCAGTTTGTTTAGTCAAAATAATGTAAATGTTCTTTTGGTAAATTCAAATGTATTTACAAAAATAAATAATGTAC
>NW_023633955.1:0-1245 GCF_014905685.2 Nematolebias whitei | reverse complement strand
CGCTTTGGAACTCCTGGAGCAACCGTCAAATCAGCTACATTTTGCCGTGCCACCCAGGCGAAACGCAGCTGATTTGACCATTAAAGTGCATTTATTAAGGAAAAGTTCAACTGAGATACACCTTTTCCATAATGTTGAGCAAACACATTATTGTTTTTAAGTGGTACTCTTGTTAAATTCTTGTTTAAGTCCTCCCATTCACGTCCCTGCAAACGCCTTTTGGCAGCCAATCAACTTTTGGCACTCGTCCACATTTCCAGGTTGTCAGTGATGATGCAGAATAGATGCAACTTATATGGTGAAGCGATGTATTTATGTTTTCTCCACTTTATTATACATTTTTGGACTGATGCGACTTAAGAAGTGGTGTGACGTGTACGGCGGAAAGTACGGTATCTCACAGTTTAACAGATTTTAATAAAAACTGGCCATGTAGTTGAAACTATTGTGCTTCCTATCTGGGAAGATTAATATATTTAAACTAAATAA
This sequence comes from Nematolebias whitei, assembly GCF_014905685.2. NCBI lineage: Eukaryota > Metazoa > Chordata > Actinopteri > Cyprinodontiformes > Rivulidae > Nematolebias > Nematolebias whitei. The sequence goes on along the minus strand of NW_023633955.1, from coordinate 756 downwards.
TGTCAAGTAAAAAAATAAATAAATGCATGATATGCTCCTTTTATGTAATTATAGCCACACAAAGCATCCCATGCAGATGAGCGTTTGGAACTCCACATTGACCCCTGAAATACAGGCGTCCACCTGGACCTGTTATTCTGTGTTTGTTTCTACTTCCTGTCCTGACAAACCCAGACAGTCGAAGCTGAGCCTGGTTCTGCTGGACGTTTAAAGGGAGTTTTTCCTTTCCACTGTCTCCTTTGTGCTTGCTCAGGATGGGAGATGTAATGAAGTGAAGATTCAACACGATCTGCTGCTTCCTGCGATAGACAACTTCACTAATTGTCTTTTATAATGTCTGTGAATGTTTCTGTTTCTGAGACGACTTCTGTTGTGACTTGGAGCTACAGAAATAAACTGGTTTCAGTTTCAATTGAAAATGTTTCACAAACGGGAACATACATTATTCAATAAAATATCAAACGTTCAGTTCTTTTAGTTATTTGATTGATTGATGATTGATTGGATGATTTTATTTTTTTTTATTATAAAAAGGGGGAGAGGGGTTGTTAATATTCTGGATCGATAGGAATCGGTACCAGCACATTGGCTTTGCATCTAATAATGATTAACTATGGGAGCTGACAATATTTCACAAAACATACTTCAGTTGCAAACAATTGTGCCTGAAATTGCATTTACAATAATGTTTTTTTTTTTTTTTTTTTTTAATTTTGACCCATTTGAATAGACCTCTGCCTCTCAACAGAAACTGAT
>NW_023633954.1:888-1245 GCF_014905685.2 Nematolebias whitei | reverse complement strand
GATCAGAGACCTGATCAGAGACCAGATCAGAGACCTGATCAGAGACCAGATCAGAGACCTAATCAGAGACCAGATCAGAGACCAGATCAGAGACCTGATCAGAGACCAGATTAGAGACCAGATCAGAGACCTGATCAGAGACCAGATCAGAGACCTGATCAAAGACCAGATCAGAGACCTGATCAGAGACCAGATCAGAGACCTGATCAGAGACCAGATCATCTAAATATCTCAGTCTGCATATTTCAGATTAACACAGCTGGCGTAGCTGTCACACAGATTAGATTATCCATCCATCATCTTTACCCGATTCTTTATTTCCAGGTCACGGGGGTCACTGGTGCCTATCCAGCTGGC
>NW_023633954.1:0-788 GCF_014905685.2 Nematolebias whitei | reverse complement strand
TCTCCAGTCCATCACAGGGACACCTGGACAGGTCTCCAGTCCATCACAGGGACACCTGGACAGGTCTCCAGTCCATCACAGGGACACAGAGACAAATGAGACAAACTCTCTCTCTCTCACCTAGAGACAGTTTAGAGTTACCAATCAGCCTAACATGCATGTTTTTGGTCTGTGGGAGGAAACTGGAGTACCCGGAGAAAACCCACGCATGCACGGAGAGAACATGCAAACTCCACCCAGAAAGGCCCCTGGCTGGGATTCAATCCCACGACCTTGCTAAGAGGCAGCAGCTCTACCAACTGCACCACCGTGCCACCCAGTTTAGTTTATATTGTTAATAAATAATCTGGACTGATTACAGGAGTTACTAGTTTATCCAATCCCAATCTCATCTGTGGAAAAGTAGCAAAATGACCAAAGCTAAAGGCTAATATAGCAACATTTTAGCTAAAAGTAAAAAAAAAATCGTCAAGCCGGATTTATTTATATATCACATTTAAAACAAAGGGCAGCACGGTGGCGCAACTGGTAGAGCTGCTGCCTGTCAGTGAGCAGGTCCTTGGTTCAAACCCCGGTCCAGGGGTTTGAACCAAGCGCCGGGGAACTTTTCCCAGTGACAGGTCACTACACGCTGGACAACGCCATTTTTTCCTCTTATCGCCGAACCTTGGGGCGAACCGGATGGTTCCTCCGGGACAAGGCGTGCTCAGCTGCAGCCCCCGCTGCTCATTCCCTCCTGGGGAGCGTAGTGTAGGTGGAGGGGGGCTGAGTGAATGCTCACCCCATCC
>NW_023633953.1:743-1245 GCF_014905685.2 Nematolebias whitei | reverse complement strand
CAAGACTAGTAAAACAAACATCTGATAGACGAGAATGCCTTTAAACCCAAAACCCGATCAACCTCAAGGCCAAAAAACCCAATACCAGATCAATGACCAGGACAGTAAACCCAACACCTGTTCAACAACAAGGCCAGTAAAGCCGACATGTGATCAACGATAAGGCCAGTAAACCTGACACCTGATCAAGGACAAGGACAGTAAACCCAACATCCGATCAATGACAAGGGCAGTAAAACCATCACCTGATTAACGACAAGGCCAGCAAAGCCAACACCTGATCGACGGCAAGGACAGTAAACCCAACACCTGATCAATAACCAGGCCAGTAAACCCAACACCAAATCATGGACAAGGGCAGCAAAACCATCACCTGATCAATGACAATGCCAGTAAACCCAACACCCAATCAATGACCAGGCCAGTAAACCCAACACCTGATCATCAACAAGCAAAGGCCAGTACACCCAACACCTGGTCTACGACAAGGCCAATAAACCCA
>NW_023633953.1:0-643 GCF_014905685.2 Nematolebias whitei | reverse complement strand
ACACCTGGTCTACGACAAGGCTTGTAAACCCAACACCCGATCAAAGAAAAGGCCAGTAAAGCCAACACCTGATCAAGGAAATGGACAGAAAACCCAATTCCCGATCACCAACAAGGCCAGTAAACCGAACACCTGATTAAGGACAAGGACATTGAACACAACACCCTATCAATGACAAGGCCAGTAAAACCATCACCTAAACAATGACAAGGCCAGTAAACCCAACACTTTATCATTGAAAAGGCAACTAAACCCAACACGATCAACTACAAGGCTATTAAACCCAACACCTGATCAATGAAAAGAACAGTAAACACAACACCCGATCAACGACAAGGCCAGTAAACCCAACACCAGATCAATGACAAGGATAGTTAACCCAAAACCTGATCAATGACAAGGCCATTAAACCCGACACCTCATAAATGCCAAGGCCAGAAAAACCCAACACTTCAACAACGAAAAGGCCGGTACACCCAACACTTGATCAACGACAAGGCCAGTAATGCAAACACCTAATCTACGTCAAGGCCAGTAGACCCAACACCTGATCAAGGAAATGGCCAGAAAACCCAATTCCCGATCAACAACATTGCCAGTAAACCGAACACCTGATCAAGGACAAGGACATTAAACCCAACAC
>NW_023633952.1:0-1245 GCF_014905685.2 Nematolebias whitei | reverse complement strand
CTAACAGCTAACCAAGTTTTCATCGTAACATGTCTGCTATGTGGAAGTATTTTACACCAAACACCACAAAACAAGACAGCAACGTGCAATGTCTGCAGAGCCATAGCGCCACATTAAACCGCGGTAAAGTTAGTTTTACGATGGACATTCGAGCTCCGTGGCTTCAGTGGGGCGCTACTCTTTGCTCAACCCAAAACAGGCGACTCGACCCCGGCCAGCCACGTCCAATCTGCCCCGCTCAGTCTGCCTGTCTCTGAGGAGGGGCAGACTGAGCGCGGCTGACCGAAATCAGGCTGCCTGCTTCGGATTGAACCAGAAAAAGACATCGCTGAAGCCACGGAGCTCGAATGTTTACAGAGAAGTTGCTAAATTTCATCATAATTAATGACCAACCACTATCAGTTGTAGAAAACAAAGGATTTCACAGCTTCATACTTGCAACCAATATTTAGTTTACCCTCCGTGAGATATTTATCAGTACAACAGTAGACAATCATAAAAAACATATGATTTGAAAATTATATATATTTTTTTTAAAAAAAGAAAGAAAATCAGCTACATTATAAAGTGATATTAAATACTAAAAACAGGAACATGTCTGTTGGTTTATACCATGAACTTAGCAGGTGTTTGAAGCCATTTAACATTTTATTTTATTCATTTATTCATTCATTTAAAAGAAAAAAAAAACAGCAAAAAGAAAACGTTGAATGAAAAGAGTGCAGAAAGAAGAAAAATAATTTTATACCTGCCCCTTATTTAAAAAAATATAAAATAACTTTAAACAATCACTTAAATTAATCACTTTAATATCCACTTTAAAGCTAGGAATAAAAAATAAAAAAACAATATGTTTTGTGTTAGCAGAAATTAATTCTAACTTTAAAACTTATCCAACATTAATAAAACTTACCTCAAGTTGCCTTTTTGGACATTCATGCATATATTTGTACAAATTGTACTTTAGAGGAAATTATTATAACTTCATATACAATCAATGATGATGATGATATCTGAACTGTATCGGTATCGGCCGATATTCAGATTTAGGTATCGGGATCGGATCGGAAGTAAAAAAAAAAGCGGATCGGTACATCCCTAGTTTCAAACCAGTGACACGTCAGTGTCTAATGCTCACTGCTACACACTAAGGACCTTTTCACTTAGAAGTTTCTCTTCAGAAACATCAACATGTCTGTTGGTCTCTTTTGATGTCACATCACTCTTTACGTGCATTCCTGTTGA
>NW_023633951.1:0-1245 GCF_014905685.2 Nematolebias whitei | reverse complement strand
AGGGGAGGCATGCGTTGGGCATCAGTTCTACCTCTTTTCCACCAGTGCCTTAAACGAAGCTCTGCTCCAGACATGCTGGTGGTCCACTGTGGTGGAAATGATTTAGGTTGTGTAAAAAGCATGCAACTTGTCAGGTCAATTAAGCATGATTTGAATTACTTGCACACCGAGTTTCCCAAGATGAAGATTATTTTTTCATCCATAAATCAGAGACGTCAATGGAGGTATGGCCGCCCAGCAAAGATAGAAAAGTGTAGAAAATTTGTGAACAGGGATATGGATAAATTCCCTAAAGCTGAAGTTGTACACCATCCAGAAATAATGTATGAAAAGCCAGAGCTCTTTCTGGCAGATGATGTTCATTTAACTGAAAAGGGCCATGACATGTTTTTAAAGGCAATTGTCAAACATCTGAAAGCACATTTGTTTTAAATAAACACAAAACTGTAATGTGCCAAAAAAGTTTGTTGTCATTCTTTTAAAACAAAGAATTTTTATTTAAAAAACAGCCATTTTGAAGACATTTGGTCTTTAGGAATAGAGTATCTGTCTGTGCCAGTGTGGGGGGTTTAGGTGGTTTACAGAACTCTGGGGAGTTAAGGGAGGTCTGTGGGCACCTGTGGGGTTCTAGGAGTGTATGCAGAGAATTGGGGGCTGTGGGGAGGTGGGAGGGTCTTTGGGGTTCTTGGGGGTCTAGGGGTATGTCTGGGGTGTGGTGGGATATGTGCAGGACTGGTGGTTTTTGAGGGGTTTTGTGGGATTTATACTGCACTTTTTTAGTGATAAAAACGTCTTTTGTAGGCGCTACTTATACACATCAACAGATGATTTGAGAAATAAGATCTGCCTGTTTCCCTGCAAGTTTAGTGTCACTGCAAATTATAGAACCTCACCTACACAGTGATGTTAGTCTCAGGTTTGTGTGATGCTTGTGAGTGGATCTGGCACAGTAAATGTGCATGTGAATCTGAGGACTGACTGGAATGTAGTTGACAGATTTTCTTCAAAAATTATCTAATAAAATGTCTCACTTCAAGTCACTTGTGAATATTATCAAGACCAGACTCTGTTTATCAGAAACTAAAGGTTTCAAGCTTTCAAAAAAGGTATGGCATGCTGGAATTGAGTCAAGACATCTAGATGAACCTCTGGGACTAATAATACACATTTTAGTGATAAAAACGTCTTTTTTAGGTGCTTAAATACACATTTCAACTGCTGATTTGAGAAACAATATCTACTTAT
>NW_023633950.1:0-1245 GCF_014905685.2 Nematolebias whitei | reverse complement strand
TTGCTCATTGAAGACAGAAAAATCAAGAAATGCATATTACCCTGATTTCTTCTTTGAATGAGGAATAAAAATCATTACTTACTGTTTATGTAAATAAAATGAGTAGTTCTCTTCAACCTGTAAACATTGAGTGAACTAACACAATTTGATTATCAAACATTTGTAAAATAGTAATGATCATAGAGAATTGTCTTTTCTACTTGATTAATTCAAGAAAGAAAGTCTCAGGATGGGTCAAACTGTATTTCTGGGTGCAGATCAATGAAATAACAGTTTCTGTCCCACAAGGTTCTTAAGGTCAAGTGTTTCGACCTTAGGCTTATTACTTCAGGTTAGGTTCACTACACTGCCATGTGACCAAGATAACTTGTGGAGTGGAGTGTATAATTAGTGACATGAGACGCCATTTTATCTTTGACCCATCAGAATAAATGCGGTCATTTATTTAACAGAATCAAAATTTAACATCAAACATGTACACTTGATTTGCTGATCTGTTTCTGATTAATACACTTGGCACGATTTACTAAACAAGAAAACAGAAGATTACTGATTGAGACTGATTCATCTCTGAAGGCATCTAGCTTGATTTACTGGCAAATAGAAGTTTAAAGAGAAGGAATAGATTTAAAGAGAAGGTTTAGATAGATGAAAGTTATGTGTTGAACCAGAAAATGGCACCCTTCCTCCGAATCCAGCTCAGCCCTCCGGTACACTCAGGGCGTGCAACGACTTTGTTACCTTAGCAGAGGATACATCAACTCCGGAACAGAGGTCCATTGGCACGCTCCCTTTTCAGCGTCTCCGGTCAGAGTGGCTGGGGTCGTCAGAAGTCGTGACGAAGTACTCAGTTCAACAGAATAAGCTTCCTTCGAAGTTGAGAGCATTTACTGCTCGGGGTGAGTCCACAGCGAGGCACGCTGTGACTATGTTGGAATGGAGGGACCCTTGGCACATGGTCCAATCCATCAGCTATTTTGTTCAGCTGTAAGACTCCATCAGACTGAGTCTCATCTTCGACTGAAAGTTCCAGGAAGACTGGAATAGCACGGAAGACTTGGAAGACTGAATAGTTCCAAGAAATGTTGCCTTTTAAAGGGTATCCCCTTCCTGTCACTTGGTACTTCCTGATTGGTTGAAACAACCAGCAGGGGTGTAGTTTTAGTGATGTCAGAGGGTTATTAGAAGTTAACAGACAGAAGAAATCCAAAAAAGTTCAATCTGGTCCTCTGGACATTCAAAAAA
>NW_023633949.1:0-1246 GCF_014905685.2 Nematolebias whitei | reverse complement strand
TTCCTCTTCTCCTCTGTCTCCTGACACGTTTCCCTCCTCGTGCTCTTCCACTAACAGTAATAAAATTTCCACCGGCAGCACCGGTGGCGGTCGTTGTTAACTCGGACCTCGACCGATCCGGTATGGTTTCACCTTGATGAACTCGTATAACAGTTTTGGCAAAAGTGTTTTACGTTGGACGTCCTTCCTGACACAACCCTCACCTTTGACCCGGGCTTCGGACCAGAACCAGAGGTACACTGCTGGTTCTCCCTAGTGCCTGGTTGCACAAAAAAATAATGATAATAATTTTGTTTAAATCTTTAATTATGTTCTTCTTCCTTTATCTATAAGAGGACAACGTGATTTACTTTATGTTTACAAAAATCTAAACAAGAAAAAAGTTGTGAACAGAACGTCAACTTTTTCCATTTTTGCTTTCAAAATAAAACTAAAATCCCATTGTTCCCAGTGACAAATGTTTTCATTTTTGCATCTAAAAGAGATTTCAGTGAGTGCGTTATTGATCTTTTAAGAGCCAGGCAGACGTGTTGGATCTTTAGCGACTTCATGCAGGAGGAAGTTGGTAACGAGTTTCAAAGTAAATGTTGTTGAACCCTGACCGAAGCAGCAGGACGGTCCGGTTCTGATCCACACCAGCATCTGTTCTGTTCAAACATACAGCAGGTAAACTAAAATAAATTCATATGATTAAAGCTTTATGGTCCAGTTAGAACAGTTCCAAGTGTCATGTGAACATAATGATGATGAACTGGATTATTTCAGACAGATTTATTATCTTCATTATGAAATAATTGTTTTATTCGGGTTCTGAAAGTTCTGACATCTGCTGCTGGTGTTTAATGTGACCCGAGAACAAGACGACGGACGTCATGTTCAAGAAAATCCTGGAATATTTCGGGACCAGAAACACGTGAGGACTGAGCAGGTTTTTGTGAGTGGTTCTGTTGGATCTTTGGTGAATCTCTGCTCCACACAACGATCCGTTTGTTGGTCCCAGAACACATGATCACTCAGATTATCGAACGTTACTCTTTCATTAAGGACAAGGGCGCGCTGCTGCCATTTACCAAACTTATGATAAGAAAACATATTAGAGTGCATTAAACAGCAGCCCGAACATGAGCCTGTAGAGAGCAGATGGTATGAATACAGCAGCTTAAAGGCAAGAGATCAGCAGCATGGATAATCAGCAGCACAATCAAGACCTGATTCCAGACGTTTCAAGGCCCAGTGGGTCCAACAG
>NW_023633948.1:0-1246 GCF_014905685.2 Nematolebias whitei | reverse complement strand
GTGGTGTCTGATTTTAATCTTAAACTGACCACCTCTACTGCATCATCAACAGGAATGCACGTAAAGAGTGATGTGACATCAAAAGAGACCATTGTTTCATCAGTCTCCATGATGACATCCCTCACCTTATCCACAAAGTCCATGGTGTTCTGTATGTGGTGTTCTGAGCTGCCAACTAAAGGGATGAGTACAGACGCCAGATATTTGGAAACATTGTAAGTGACAGAGTTAATCATGCTAACAATAGGTCTTAAAGGTACACCTTGTTTGTGGATTTTAGGTAAACCATACAGACTAGGTGTGGCCTCCCCTGGGTACAGTATGTGGTACAGAAAACGGTCAATAGCCTTGTCCTGCTCCAAATTTTTCAGGCAATCTATTAACTTCTTCTTGTAACCACTTTCTGGATCTCTTTTCAGAGGTTCATAAGTGGTTAAGTCACTAAGGAGTGTCATAACTTTCTCATGATAGTCTTTCTGGTTCAAAATCACTGTGCACCTTCCTTTGTCTGCTGGGAGAATGATGATGTTTTTGTCCTTGCTAAGAGTGGTGAGTGCATCCCTCTCCTCTCTACTGATGTTGGAAGGTGGTGGTTTGGCATTGCTGAGGCAGGATGAAACTTTGATTCTGAGCTGTTCTGCTTCACCCTCTTTCATTTTGTTGTTGCGGATGGCTGATTCTGTGGCTGTGATCATCTCCACCAGAGGAATTGTACTTGGTGCAACCGCAAAGTTCAGTCCCCTGGCAAGAATCTCTGTCTCCGGCTGGGTGAGCTGTCTGTCAGATAAATTCTTCACCCACTTTTCTGTCTCCCTGGCATGTAATTGACTACTGGCGTGTTGTCCTACACTGAATGTGTTGTTATTGGAATAGTGATGGTGTTGATGAGTTATTAGTAAGTTAAACTTATTTTGTTGCCGAGTCTTGGACTTGACATGCTGTGCTAAGCGTGCCTGATCTGTACAGTCCAACACTTGCTGAAGTGTGGTCTGATCTAGACACATAGTGAGTTTCTGTTTAATGTGCTCTTCTTTGGCCTTCAAGGCCTCAATAGTGAAATTGGTCTGTCTCACCCGTTCATTCAGCAGCTGGGTTTGTGCCTTCTGAAGGATCTTGCTTGCCCGGTGCCCGCTGACCGATGATTTTAGTTCCAGGCTCTTGGGAATGATGCCACTTTGTCGACATCTGAGGTTGAATCGCAAGTGGTTCCTGTAGTCTGCCCTCTTCCTTGCTGTTTTCTCAAACT
>NW_023633947.1:0-1246 GCF_014905685.2 Nematolebias whitei | reverse complement strand
CACCTCATGTGGTACATGTGGTGGAGCGAAATTATGTACACGGGGTCCCAGTTACATCCAACAATAAAATGTATAAGAAAAACAGTAATAACATCTAAGATATGAACTAAGAAAAACATCAACTAAATATACACTAAGCACTCATAACATAAAACATTGAACATCAGCACAAACATGAACATGAGTCTGTGAGCAGATGTGCACGCATGAACACATCAACATTGAAACAGATCAGCAGCAACATGAAACAGATCAGCAGCAACATGATATGGTTTTTCACAGTGATTATTCTAGTTAGAGATTCATGAGTCTAACAGCCTCAGGGTAGAAGCTGTTCCTCAGTCTAGTGGTTCTACACTTAATGCTCCTTAACCTCCTTCCTGAGGGGAGTGGGGCAAAAAGTGTGTGTGCTGGGTGAGTGGGGTCCTTCTTGATGCAGGTGGCCCTCTTCCTGCCTCTGGAGGTGTAGATGTCTGTGATGGTGGGGAGGCTGATTCTGACAGATTTCTGTGCAGCCTTCACCACTCTCTGCAAAGCTTTTCTTTCTGCAGCTGTGCAGCCTCCATGCCACACGTTGATGCTCAAGCACAGGATGCTCTCCACTGCACACCTGTAGAAGGAGGTGAGGACTGAGCTTCCCAGACCAGCTCGCCTCAGCCGTCTGAGGAAGTAGAGTCTCTGATGAGCTTTCTTGATCAGGCTGGTGGTGTTGTTGCTCCAGCTGAGGTTGTCATTCAGGTGTACACCCAAGTACTTGTAGCTGGAGACCACTTCCACCGCAGATCCTCTTATGTTCAGGGGGGTGTAGATGTTTTTGTTCCTTCTGAAGTCCACAATCATCTCCTTTGTCTTCTTCACATTGATGTGAAGGTTATTCGCTTTGCACCATCTCTCCAGATGTTCCACCTCTTGCCTGTAGCTGGACTCATCATTGTTTGTGATGCATCCCACCACCGCTGTATCATCTGCAAACTTTACAATGTGACAGCCTGGATGGGTAGCTGCACAATCATACGTGAGCAGAGTAAACAGGAGGGGGCTCAACACACATCCCTGAGGAGAGCCAGTGCCGAGGGTTATGGTGGAGGAGGAGAGGTTGTGGATCCTCACTAACTGTGGTCTGTTTGTTAAAAAGTCTAGTACCCAGTTGCAGACGGAGGGGCTTAGTCCTAGTGTGGATAGTTTGTCCATCAGGGTTTGGGGGATCATGGTGTTGAAGGCGGATGTGAAGTCCACAAAGAGCATA
>NW_023633946.1:0-1246 GCF_014905685.2 Nematolebias whitei | reverse complement strand
TTCCTATACAGTGTAACTCTACCTAAACCAATTGTTGAAAACTACTAACATTCACTTTTCAAATCCATCAGTGATGGGGGACATCGGTGCACAGCTTGTAGCTTCCACACTTCATAATGAGGTCTTAAAAAACCATCACTGATCTTATTAAAGACTGTAATAATAATTTTGCCTGATTTGAATCCTTGACAGGAAAATCATTAGGACTTTTAAGCCTTGGCTCTTTCAGTTGTAAACACAATGATCAAGTTTTCACCCCAACAAACGTGACGTTCAGACCTGTTCAGATGAAGCTGTCCTCCTCTGGTTGTCAGCTTCAGTCATAAGGGCCCCTGATCTCTGCGTTCATCTGTTTCATCTTGTTCGTCTTGTCAAGACTTTTCTTTGATCCCTTTTTATTTTCCCATGAAAACAGCTACAACACTGATCCTTCAACTCACCAGACAGATGGTTAAACTTTGGTAAACTTGCACGGGTTTAGGCCGTTTTCAGGAGCTAATGGGAAAATCAGACACGTGTGACTCAACTGCCTTAAACTTCAAAACACAGGAAACTGTGGAGCCATGTATAGTTTGAAATTATAAAAAAGGTTCAATTTAAATCTTGAAATATGTCCACAGGTGTTTTACTTTCCATAGCAAATTAGTTTTATGTGTTGTACTTTGGGTTTATATGCTGGTTTTGGCTGTTTTGTCTTTGTTTTTGCACATTCTGCACTACTTTCACACCAGAGGCGTGTTTAGTTTTCATGTCAGGATAATCATGTTTAAAACAGTCAGTCTCTGTAGCTTGGGTTTTGTCTTATTTTTGACTTTTAGACCATGTGTGTGGCTGAGATCCACGGGCTCCCCGACAAGTCCACCTACACAGAGCAGTCACAAGACATCCTATCCTCCTTAATCCCCTCGCTTTATTTTCTTCTTGTACTTTCCAGTCCTTGAGTTTATTTAAAAGAACATCTATGCCGTTCTTTTTCCATGTTTTCCCCAACGAACAGGACTTGGGCTGCACAGAACGCTGCCAAGGTGTAAAAACAAATGAGATCTGCAGAAGTACAAGTAAAATATGTAACAAAACCAATCAATAAAACTAGAGGTGGGAGGATAAAAATAATAAAAAATGTCCACTTAGGAAGAGTTTTTGTTAAAGAAAAAAAGACAAGACGAGGTTAAAGAAGTGTTTGTGAAATATAAGGTTAAAAAGCACCTTGTATATTCAGACTGTAGTTGAAGCAGCCTGGATGGAG
>NW_023633945.1:0-1246 GCF_014905685.2 Nematolebias whitei | reverse complement strand
AAAAAGCTCTACAGTGACTGGTCTGAATGACTATCGGCCAGTGGCCCTCACCCCGATAGTCGCTAAATGCTTCGAAAAACTGGTCATGACTCACATCAAAACAACCATCAACATCAACGAGGACCCTCATCAGTACGCATACCGTGAGAACCGATCAACAGAGGATGCAATCTCCTCTGTGGTCCACACTGCACTCAACCACCTGGAGCAGAAAAACTCTTACGTCCGTATGCTCTTTGTGGACTTCACATCCGCCTTCAACACCATGATCCCCCAAACCCTGATGGACAAACTATCCACACTAGGACTAAGCCCCTCCATTTGCAACTGGGTACTAGACTTTTTAACAAACAGACCACAGTTAGTGAGGATCCACAACCTCTCCTCCTCCACCATAACCCTCAGCACTGGCTCTCCTCAGGGATGTGTGTTGAGCCCCCTCCTGTTTACTCTGCTCACGTATGATTGTGCAGCTACCCATCCAGGCTGTCACATTGTAAAGTTTGCAGATGATACAGCGGTGGTGGGATGCATCACAAACAATGATGAGTCCAGCTACAGGCAGGAGGTGGAACACCTGGAGAGCTGGTGCAGAGAGAATAACCTTCACATCAATGTGAAGAAGACAAAGGAGATGATTGTGGACTTCAGAAGGAACAAAAACACCTACACCCCCCTGAACATAAGAGGATCTGCGGTGGAAGTGGTCTCCAGCTACAAGTACTTGGGTGTACACATGAATGACAACCTCAGCTGGAGCAACAACACCACCAGCCTGATCAAGAAAGCTCATCAGAGACTCTACTTCCTCAGACGGCTGAGGCGAGCTGGTCTGGGAAGCTCAGTCCTCACCTCCTTCTACAGGTGTGCAGTGGAGAGCATCCTGTGCTCGAGCATCAATGTGTGGCATGGAGGCTGCACAGCTGCAGAAAGAAAAGCTTTGCAGAGAGTGGTGAAGGCTGCACAGAAATCTGTTGGAATCAGTCTCCCCACCATCACAGACATCTACACCTCCAGATGCAGGAAGAGGGCCACCTGCATCATGAAGGACCCCACCCACCCAGCACACACACTTTTTGCCCCACTCCCCTCAGGAAGGAGGTTAAGGAGCATTAAGTGTAGAACCACTAGACTGAGGAACAGCTTCTACCCTGAGGCTGTTAGACTCATGAATCTCTAACTAGAATAATCACTGTGAAAAACCATATCATGTTGCTGCTGATCTGTTTCATGTTGCTGCTGATCT
>NW_023633944.1:0-1246 GCF_014905685.2 Nematolebias whitei | reverse complement strand
TTTGGACATAGTGGCAAGCTTGAAAACATCGCTTCAGACATGTTTGCAAGCTTGAAAACATCCCATTGGACATAGTGGCAAGCTTGAAAACATCCCTTCAGACACATTGGCAAGCGTGAAAACATCAATTTGGACATAGTGGCAAGCTTAAAAATTTCACTTCAGACATAGTGGCAGGTTTGAAAACATTGCATAAAGTCACATTTGCAAGCTTGTAAACATCCCTTCAGACATATTGAATAGCTAGAAAATATCCCCACGGACACATTTGCAAGCGTGAAAACATCCATTTGGACATAGTGGCAAGCTGGATAACATTCCCTGAGACACATTTGCAAGCTTGAATACATCCCTTTGGACATAGTGGCAAGACTGAAAACATCCATTTCAGTCATATTGGCAAGCTTGTAAACATCCCTTCAGAAACATGGACAGGCTTGAAAACATCCCCTCAGACATATTGGCAAGCTTGTAAACATCGTTACAGAAACATGGACAAGCTTGATTACATCCCTTCAGATACGTTTGCAATCGTGAAAACATCACTTTGGAAATAGTGGTATGCTAGAAAACATCACTTCAGACAAAATGGCAAGCTTGCAAACATCCCTTCAGACACATTGGCAAGCTTAAAAATATAACTTCAGAAATAGTGACAAGCTTGAAAATATCCCTCAGACACATTCGCAAGCTTGAAAACATCAATTTGGAAAGAGTGGTAAGCTAGAAAACATCACTTCAGACATATTGGCAAGCTTTTACATATCCCTTCAGAAACATGGACAAGCTTGAAACATTCGTTTGGACATAGTGGCAAGCTTGAAAACATCCGTTTGGACATAGTGGCAAGCTTGAAAACGTCCCTTCAGACATATTGGCAAGCTTGCAAACATCCATTCAGACACATTGGCAAGCGTGAAAACATCAATTTGGACATAGTGGCAAGCTTGAAAACATTGCATAAAGTCACATTTGCAAGCTTGTAAACATCCCTTTAGACACATTGTATAGCTAGAAAATATCCCCACGGACACATTTGCAAGCTTGAAAACATCCCTTCAGACATAGTTGCAAGCTTGATAACATTCGTGTGGACATAGTGGCAAGCTTAAAAATATCACTTCAGACCTAGTGACAATTTTGTAAACATCCATTTGGACATAGTGGCAAGCTTGAAAACATCCCTTCAGGTATGTTTGCAAGCTTGAAAACATCCCTTTGGACTTAGTGGCAAGATTGAAAACAT
>NW_023633943.1:0-1246 GCF_014905685.2 Nematolebias whitei | reverse complement strand
AACCATAAAGGATGCGTACAGATTTATTTATTTTTTAACAAATTAAATTAAAATGGTAATTAAAAGGATAATTAAACGGAAAAGTAGCAAAAAAAGACCCCAGTAAGGCGGTTTAGAAAATTAAAAACAGGAACATGTCTGCATTGGTCCCTGCCAGGAGTCCAACAGATTCTTAAAGCCACTTAGAGAGGTCAAAAGTCGAGAGCTTCAGATCTTTTTACAAGATATTCCAGGAAACAGGAGCGGAGTAGGAGAAGGTCCTTTTGCCTAGTTCAGTCCTCACTGAGGGAACACTGCAGGTAATAATGTCCTGAGAGCGCACGCTGTAGCTGCACTCACACAGAGACATGTAGGAGGAGATGTATGAAGGCAGCAGACCAAGAAGTGATTTAAAGATGAAAATGTACCAGTGGGAGCTTTATAACCTGAATCCCTTACTCACTGCTCTTTGAATTGAGAAAGCTCCTCAGATGAGGAGCGAAACGTCTTCTGTTACAAATAAAGTCCAGTTGCTTTTTGTATTGAACGTTTTTTGAATATATAAATAAATCTGACTTGACTTGAAATAAAGGCCTTACATTTATTTGCCTGGGACTACTTTGGATTATGATAAAAGTGCTTGTTATTGACAATAAAGTGCAGTTTGTTAAAAATGAAAATGTGAACGGAGCAAAACTAAACTAAACTAAAATCCAGGGTACAAAAAGACATTCGTTTCTTCACCAGTTTTGGGCATAACTGATCATACAGCCGCTGCATGCACAATGAATGCAGCTGAGCCCGGCATCAGGGCTGCGAGATAAATTTAAAATGTCTTTCAAAATATCCTGATGCATGCTCAATAATCCAGGTAGAAAAATCTAAAAAAGTTATATCTGGTCCTCTGGACCCTCGAACCCACCCACACAGACCAGTATTTGCAGTTTGACTCCCATCACCCTTCGGAGCACAAGTTAGGAGTCATCAGGACTCTGTACCACAGAGCAGACAGCGTCCCCACTAGCTCAGGAGACAGGAAGAAGGAGAAATCCCACACAAGACAGGCTCTAGAGCAATGTGAATATCCTTACTTGTCAAGGAAAACTCAACACAACAACTCAGACTTTTCAGCATATTTACCTGTTCCTCTCATTGGTTCAGAGATAAATGGAGAAAAGACACAATAATCATCCATCCATCCATTTTCTTTACCCGCTTATTCCATTTTTGGGTCACGGGGGTCGCTGGTGCCCATGTCCAGCAATCA
>NW_023633942.1:0-1246 GCF_014905685.2 Nematolebias whitei | reverse complement strand
GAATGTGTGTGTAGTAGAGTGCTGTATGAATGTGTGTAGTAAAGTGCGGTACGAATGTGTGTGTAGTAGATTGCTGTATGAATGTGTGTTTAGTAGAGTGCTATATGAATGTGTGTGTAATAGAGTGCTGTATGAATGTGTGTAGTAAAGTGCTGTATGAATGTATGTGTAGTAGAGTGCTGTATGAATGTCTGTGTGTAGTAGAATGTGGTATGAATGTGCGTGTAGCAGAGTGCTGTATGAATGTGTGTGTAGTCGAGTGCTGTATGAATGTGTGTGTAGTAGAGTGCTGTTTGAATGTGTGTGTAGTAGAGTGCTGTATGAATGTGTGTGTGTAGCAGAGTGCGATACGAATGTGTGTGTAGTCGAGTGCTGTATGAATGGGTGTGTCTAGTAGAGTGCTGTATGAATGTGTGTAGTAAAGTGCTGTATGAATGTTTGTGTAGTAGAGTGCTGTATGAATGTGTGTGTAGTCGAGTGCTGTATGAATGTGTGTGTCTAGTAGAGTGCTGTTTGAATGTGTGTTTAGTAGAGTGCTGTATGAATGTGTCTGTAGTAGAGTACTGTATGAATGTGTGTGTAGTAGAGTGCTGTATGAATGTGTGTGTAGTAGTGCTGTATGAATGTGTGTGTAGTAGAGTGCTGTATGACTGTGTGTGTAGCAGAGTGCTCTATGATTGTGTGTGTAGTAGAGTGCTGAATGACTGTGTGTGTAGCAGAGTGCTCTATGATTGTGTGTGTAGTATAGTGCTGTATGATTGTGTGTGTAGTATAGTGCTGTATGATTGTGTGTGTAGTAGAGTGCTGTATGAATGTGTGTGTAGTAGAGTGCTGTATGAATGTGTGTGTAGTAGAGTGCGGTACGAATGTATGTGTAGTAGAGTGCTGTATGAATGTATGTGTATTAGAGTGCTCTATGAATGTGTGTGTAGCAGTGTTGTATGACTGTGTGTAGTAGAGTGCTGTATGAATGTGTGTGTAGTCGATTGCTGTATGAATGTGTGTGTCTAGTAGAGTGCTGTATGAATGTGTGTGTAGTAGAGTGCTGTATTAATGTTTGTGTAATAGAGTGCTGTATGAATGTGTGTATTAAATTGCTGAATGAATGTGTGTGTAGCAGAGTGCTGTTTGATTGTGTGTGTTTAGTAAAGTGCTGTATGAATGTGTGTGTAGAAGAGTGCTGTTTGAATGTGTGTGTGTGTAGTAGAGTGCTGTATGATTTTGTGTGGAGGTAAATGAGGGCCCA
>NW_023633941.1:0-1246 GCF_014905685.2 Nematolebias whitei | reverse complement strand
TATTTAGTTGATGTTTTTCTTAGTTCATATCTTAGATGTTATTACTGTTTTTCTTAGACATTTTATTGTTGGATGTAACTGGGACCCTGTGTACATAATTTCGCTCCACCACATGTACCACATGAGGTGCGAATGACAATAAAGAAACTCTGACTCTGACTCTGATCTGTTTCATGTTGCTGCTGATCTGTTTCATGTTGCTGCTGATCTGTTTCATGTTGCTGTGTTCATTCGTGCTCATCTGTTCACACAGACTCATGTCCGTGCTGTTGTTCAGCGTATTGTGTTTATTGTTTTTATGCTATTAGTGCTTATCATATTTTTAGTTGATGTTTTTCTTAGTTCATATCTTAGATCTTATTACAGTTTTTCTTTTATATTTTATTGTTGGATGTAACTGGGACCCTGTGAACATAATTTTGATCCACCACATGTACCACATGTGGTGCGAATGACAATAAAGAATATCTGTACAATACTTTCTGATTCATATATCCACTGTTATTATATTATTTTCATTATTTTTAAATCAATTTATTTTTCATTTTCTTATTTGATCAGTTTATTATTATTAATATATCTATTATAGCTGTTAGCTGCACCTTTCTTTGTTTCATGCATTTATTCAAAAACAGTATGTAGCTTGAATTAACCACCTGTTTCTTCTTTCTAGTGAAGAGAAAGAGAAAAGAGTCCAGTAAAGAAAAGTCTTATTTCATCACTGAATGAACATGAAGAACTGAAGCGGACACAGCAGGAACAACACTTGTGTCTTCTTCTGGATGAAGCCCGTGAGACGAGGGACACACAGATACACAATCATTAGTTGGACGCAGTAGTTTTTATTTTTATACATTTTTCACTTCTTACTTTTCCTATTAAACTATTTTTTTCTTAAGTGGTGTCCTTGAACATTAAATTTCCTAAACAAATTTTACAATGTTAAGTGCAGATAGTGTTTGTTTAAATTCATACTGGAAGTTGAGAAGAATTTCCAATTGCATTTGATCTTTAATGGATCGTAAGAAAAGATTACCAGAATCTGCTCAACTGTTATTATGTTATAATTTTTTGTTCTAGGATGAAGTGAGACAAAAACAGTCAAAAATTCAAAAAAGACAGTTATCATTTAGCAGTTATGGTTTATCAGTTATCGTCCGTACAACTGTGGCCCGAGAGATTCAGCTGAAAGTCCTGGTGCACCTTTTATTTGAACCTGCAGAGATTTGAACAGCAGATCTGAAGC
>NW_023633940.1:0-1247 GCF_014905685.2 Nematolebias whitei | reverse complement strand
ATTAAACGGGTTCTTTCATTTTTCTGGACTGTATAACATACGTGCATTGAATTTAATAAAATGTGGACGTGAGACGTTAATTATCTTTGACTCACCAAACGAGTGGGTCATTTATTAACAGAATCAAGTTTAACACATCACACATTTACATTAATTGGCAAGAATTGAAAAATAACGACATAATTAATCAGCTTTACAACCAGGAAAACCATACGGCCATGATTTTCCGTTGCTTCACCACAGACATTTCTGAAAACATCTGGATTAATTTGCTAGCAGATAGGAGAGTTTAAAGATGGAAAGATGAGGTTTATCTACAGAGAGATGTGTGAGGGAATTTGTCTGTTTTAACCAGAACATGCACGCTCCTTTGGAAATCAGCTTGGGCCAACGGTACGCTTGGTTGAGATAGAACTTTTTACCTTGCAGAAGATAGTTCAGCGTTGGTGTAGAGCTCTCCTTTCAACTCTTTCAGCGTCTCCGTGAGAACAGCTAAAAACCCCTGGAGTCGTGAGGTTATCCAAACAGAAGTTATAATTCCCAAATCGTCTCTGGTTCAGCTTGATTCTCTTTCAACAGCATCCTGATGAATTCCAGCGTTCTGCATTCTGGAACTCCAAAAACTCTCTGCTTGAACTAGGAAGTGCCAACATTTAAATGGGCTCTACTTCCGGTTCATTTGAGAGCTTCTGATTGGTCGATGGACCCCAACAGAGGTGTGTTTTGTGATGTAAGGTGTTATGAAAAGTCAAGGAAAAAGATTAAGATTGTTTAAGAACAGACAGAAAGATTGTTATGGAGAATTCAGACTTCGTGGAGCCACCTCTCCCAGTATCTCGCTGTAAAAGTTAAACATGACATTTCTTTTCAGTAAACTTTCAGTTGACCGAAACTTGAACTTCGACACACTTACAACTTCGCTCATTGAAGACAGAAAATCAAGAAATGCATATTAACCTGATTTCTTCTTTGAATGAGGATTAAAAATCATTATTACTGTTTTAAGTAAATAAAAATGAGTAGTTCACTTCAACATGTAAACATTGTTTGAACTAACACAATTTGATTATCAAAACATTTGTAAAATAGTAATGATCATAGAGAATTGTCTTTTTCCACTTGATTAATTCAAGAAAGAAAGTCTCAGGATGGGTCAACCTGTATCTCTGGATGCAAATCAATGAAATGACAGTTTCTGACCATATGATCCTAAGGTCAAGTTTTGACATCAGGTCAAGTTCACTACA
>NW_023633939.1:0-1247 GCF_014905685.2 Nematolebias whitei | reverse complement strand
AAAAATGTAACGAGAGACGTTATTTATCTTTGACCCATCAAAATGAATGCGGTCATTTATTTACAGAATCAAAGATTAACATCAAACATTTACATTAATTTGGCAAAATATGAAAATAACAACATAATCAGTTAATCAGCTTACAACCAGGAAAACCATACGGCCATGGTTTTCCGTTGCTTCACCACAGACATTAATGAAAACATCTGGATTAATTTTCTAGCAGAAAGGAGAGTTTGAAGATGGAAAATTGAGATTTATCTTACAGAGAGATGTGTGAGGGAATTTATCTGTTTTAACCAGAACAGCATGCTCTTTGGAAATCAGCTTGTCCCAAACAGTACACTTTTGGGTGAAGGTCGACTTTTACCTTTCTGAAGATAGATCAGGTCGGCGTGAAGTCCTACTTCCAGCCACTTTCAGCGTCTCCGTTGAGAACAGCTAAAATACCTCGAGAGTCGTGCGAGGTTATCCAAACAGAAGTTATAATTCCCAAAATCGTCTCTGGTTCAGCTTGTTTGGTTTAGCAGCATCCATGAATGCCTGCGGTTGCATTCACGGACTCCCAAACTCCCTGCACTCTGGATTCCACAACTCTTGAACTCTTGGACTCTTCTCAACTCGAACTCTCAAAACTCTACCGTTGAACTGGGAAGTTGCCACATTTAAACGGGCTATACTTCCGGTTCATTTGAGAGCTTTCTGATTCGTGGATGGACCAGAACAGAGGTGTGGTTTGTGATGTAAGGTGTTATGGAAAGTCAAGGATTGTTTAAGAACAGACAGAAAGATATCATGGAAAAACCAGACTTCGTGGTGCCACCTCTCCTGTATCTTGCTGTAAAAGTTAAACATGACATTTCTTTTCAGTAAACTTTTTAGTTGACCGAAGCTCGAACTTTAACACACTTACAAATTTGCTCATTGAAGACAGAAAAATCAAGAAATGCATATTACCCTGATTTCTTCTTTGAATGAGGAATAAAAATCATTACTACTGTTTAAGTAAATAAAAATGAGTAGTTCACTTCAACCTGTAAACATTGTTTGAACTAACACAATTTGATTATCAAAACATTTGTAAAATAGTAATGATCATAGAGAATTGTCTTTTCTACTTGATTAATTCAAGAAAGAAAGTCTCAGGATGGGTCAAACTGTATTTCTGGATGCAGATCAATGAAATGACAGTTTCTGACCATATGATCCTAAGGTCATTGATTTGACATCAGGTCAAGTTCACTACA
>NW_023633938.1:0-1247 GCF_014905685.2 Nematolebias whitei | reverse complement strand
TATGTTTTCAAGCTTGCCAACGTGTCTTAATCACTGCTTTCAAGCTTGCCACTATGTCAAAAGGGATGTTTTCAAGCTTGCCAGTGTGTCTTAAGCAATGTTTTTAAGCTTGCCAATGTGTCTTAAGCAATGTTTTCAAGCTTGCCACTATGTCAGAAGGGATGTTTTCAAGCTTGCCAATGTATCTTAAGCAATGTTTTCAATTTTGCCACTATGCCAGAAGAGATGTTTTCAAGCTTGTTAATGTGTCTGAATGGACATTTTCAAGATTGACTCTATGTCAAAAGAGATGTTTTCAAGTTTGCAAATTTGTCTTAAGGGATGCTTGCCAATGTCTATGAAGGGATGTTTTCAAGCTTGTAAATGTGTCTGAAACGATGTTTTCAAGCTTGCCAATCTGTCTGAAAGGATTGTTTCAAGCTTGCCACTATGTCCAAAGGGATGTTTAAAAGCTTGTCAATGTGTCTGAAGAGATGTTTTCAAGCTTGCCAGTATGTCCAAAGGGATGTTTTCACGCTTGCCAATGTGACTTTATGGGATGTTTTCTAGCTTGTACAATGTGTCTAAATACAAGGTTTCAACCTTGCCAATGTGTCTTAAGGGATGTTTTCAAACTTGCCAATATGTCTGAATGGATGTTTTAAAGCTTGCCACTTTGTTCAAAGGAATGTTTTCAAGCTTGTAAATGTCACTTTATGGGATGTTGTCAAGTTTGCCAATGTGTCTGAAGGGATGGTTTCAAGCTACACCAAAGGGATGTTTTTAAGCTTGTCAATGTGTCTGACGTGGTGCTTTCAAGCTTGCCACTATGTCAGAAGGGATTTGTTCAAGTTTGCCAATATGACTGAAGGGATGTTTTCAAGCTTGCCACTATGTCCAAAGGGATGTTTTCAAGCTTGCCACCATGTCTAAAGGGACATTTTCAAGCTTGCCAATGTGACTTAATGGTATGATTTTAAGCTTGTCAATGTGCCTGAAGGGATGTTATCATGCTTGACAATGTGTCTGAATAGATGATTTCAAGGTTGCCAATGTGTCTGAAATGATTGTTTCAAGCTTTCCACTATGTCCAAAGGGATGTTTTCAAGCTTGTCAATGTGCCTGAAGGGATGTTTTCAAGCTTTTTTTTTTGCTCTGTTTTAATTTTTGTTTTTTTGAATGTCCAGAGGACCAGATTGAACTTTTTTGGATGTCTAAAGATATGTTTTCAAGCTTGCCAACGTGTCTTAATCACTGCTTTCAAGCTT
>NW_023633937.1:0-1247 GCF_014905685.2 Nematolebias whitei | reverse complement strand
CATCCGCTACGGTCAAAATAAGAAGTCGCACTTGGGCACTGATTTGGCAATCTGCCAAGAATGTACACAGGATGTACCAGCCACCCAACAGCCGGTTGTGAGCAAACCCTCAGCTGCTGAGGACCCAAATCACCACTTCTTTGATAGCAATATCTGCAAAGATATGGCAACAATGTACGTGGATGGATGCTCATTCCACCACGAGACAATCTGCAAAGCAGGTGTTGGAGGAGTTCTCCTCCAGGACCAAGAACAGGTCACATTTGGCTATAAATTAGGCTCTCAGTCTTCTCAGTACGCTGAGATAGCTGCAATCCTAATAGGCCTACAGATGGCAGTAGAACGCTCCATCCAGACGCTAGTCATCTGCACTGACTCTAACTATGCTCGACTCAGTTTCTTGTGTCATCTCGCTCTGTGGAAACAGAACGGTTTTCTCACAAGCAACAAAAAGGTGGTAAAACACAAAGAGCTTTTCATGACATGTGATCACTTGGTGACATCACATGATCTACAGATATTCTGGAAGAAAGTTCCAGGACACTCTAGAGTCCCAGGCGATGACAAGCACTACAATGACCTTGCAGACTCCCTAGCCAAAGAAGGAGCCGTTGACGGACCCACGTGGTCCTTTGACCCCTCCTGGCTACTCAACACTCAGTCGTCACAAGCTACAACTGAGGTAATGGCAGTCACACGTGCACAAGCTGCAGCTAAACCTGCTGATAACACAGTTTCTGTGCGCCCAATGCTGACTGACCCAGACATCATCCAACTTCAGAAGTTGGATCCTGCAATTAACTCGATGATGCTGTATCTGACTGACCCAGACAAATACACTCCATCGAAAGACGAGCTGGATTCCAATCCAGACCTTAAAGTCCTCTTTCAGCTGCGAAAACAGCTAAAACTACTTAAGGGCATCCTAACTTTCGCTCATGGACGGACGTCCTCACCTGTGTTCGTGGTCCCCCATGACCACAGGGGGGTGATGTTAGTCCATGCACATGACCTTCCGTCCGCAGGACATAAGGGTGACAATGCCACGCTGAAAGCATTAAAACAAATTGCTTATTGGCCTGGAATGAAAAAGGATGTCAAGGACTACATAAAAGGGTGCCTGATCTGTGGCCAGTTTCAACCATCCAGACCACTTCACAGAGCACCACTGCATAGTAGAGGCATTGCATTTCCATGGTCGGACCTCCAGATTGACTGGGTCGGACCACTCACTAAGACCTCTAGAG
>NW_023633936.1:0-1247 GCF_014905685.2 Nematolebias whitei | reverse complement strand
CTGATTCCAACAGATTTCTGTGCAGCCTTCACCACTCTCTGCAAAGCTTTTCTTTCTGCAGCTGTGCAGCCTCCATGCCACACATTGATGCTCGAGCACAGGATGCTCTCCACTGCACACCTGTAGAAGGAGGTGAGGACTGAGCTTCCCAGACCAGCTCGCCTCAGCCGTCTGAGGAAGTAGAGTCTCTGATGAGCTTTCTTGATCAGGCTGGTGGTGTTGTTGCTCCAGCTGAGGTTGTCATTCATGTGTACACCCAAGTACTTGTAGCTGGAGACCACTTCCACCGCAGATCCTCTTATGTTCAGGGGGGTGTAGGTGTTTTTGTTCCTTCTGAAGTCCACAATCATCTCCTTTGTCTTCTTCACATTGATGTGAAGGTTATTCTCTCTGCACCAGCTCTCCAGGTGTTCCACCTCTTGCCTGTAGCTGGACTCATCATTGTTTGTGATGCATCCCACCACCGCTGTATCATCTGCAAACTTTACAATGTGACAGCCTGGATGGGTAGCTGCACAATCATATGTGAGCAGAGTAAACAGAAGGGGGCTCAACACACATCCCTGAGGAGAGCCAGTGCTGAGGGTTATGGTGGAGGAGGAGAGGTTGTGGATCCTCACTAACTGTGGTCTGTTTGTTAAAAAGTCTAGTACCCAGTTGCAGATGGAGGGGCTTAGTCCTAGTGTGAATAGTTTGTCCATCAGGGTTTGGGGGATCATGGTGTTGAAGGCGGATGTGAAGTCCACAAAGAGCATACGGACGTAAGAGTTTTTCTGCTCCAGGTGGTTGAGTGCAGTGTGGACCACAGAGGAGATTGCATCCTCTGTTGATTGGTTCTCACGGTATGCGTACTGATGAGGGTCCTCGTTGATGTTGATGGTTGTTTTGATGTGGGTCATGACCAGTTTTTCGAAGCATTTAGCGACTATCGGGGTGAGGGCCACTGGCCGATAGTCATTCAGACCAGTCACTGTAGAGCTTTTTGGGACTGGGATGATGGTGGCAGTCTTCAGGCAGGTGGGAACCGTCTCCAGGGTAAGTGAGGTGTTAAAGATGTCTGCCAGCACCTCACAGAGCTGATCAGCACATTCCTTCAACACTTTTCCGGGGATGTTGTCTGGGCCAGTTGCTTTGTGCGGATTAATCCTCCTGAAGGTGCTCCTTACTTCTGCTGAGGTCACGCTGAGATGCTCTTCATCCGGTGGTGAGGTGAGTCTGGTGCTGGGTGGTCTGTTCGGGTCTTCAAA
>NW_023633935.1:0-1247 GCF_014905685.2 Nematolebias whitei | reverse complement strand
CACACACACACACACACACACACACACACACACACACACACACACACGCACACACACACACACACACACACACACACACAGTTGGAGAGCAATCTTCTCCAGGCTTGTGCCTGCAGGTGGTAAAACAAACAATCAGCAGTTCTCACCAGGAGTCAGAGAAAGTAAAAAAATGAAAAGCAGAAGTCGTCCTGCAGCAGCTGACTCGGTGACGGCGGCGCTGGAATAAATGTTTTCTGTTTCCAGCAGGAGTGACAGCTTGAAAACTTAATGATGATGACAACAACATCAGCTGTCAGCTTCAGATGGACTTTGGGGGTTTTTGTTTCTCAAAGATTTGATGAGTCAGAGTCAGTCAGAGTCAGAGTTTCTTTATTGTCATTCGCACCTCATGTGGTACATGTGGTGGAGCGAAATTATGTACACAGGGTCCCAGTTACATCCAACAATAAAATGTATAAGAAAAACAGTAATAACATCTAAGATATGAACTAAGAAATGCATCAACTAAATATACACTAAGCACTCATAACATAAAACATTGAACATCACCACAAACATGAACATGAGTCTGTGAGCAGATGTGCACGCATGAACACATCAACATTGAAACAGATCAGCAGCAACATGAAACAGATCAGCAGCAACATGATATGGTTTTTCACAGTGATTATTCTAGTTAGAGATTCATGAGTCTAACAGCCTCAGGGTAGAAGCTGTTCCTCAGTCTAGTGGTTCTACACTTAATGCTCCTTAACCTCCTTCCTGAGGGGAGTGGGGCAAAAAGTGTGTGTGCTGGGTGGGTGGGGTCCTTCATGATGCAGGTGGCCCTCTTCCTGCATCTGGAGGTGTAGATGTCTGTGATGGTGGGGAGACTGATTCCAACAGATTTCTGTGCAGCCTTCACCACTCTCTGCAAAGCTTTTCTTTCTGCAGCTGATGAGTGACGAACTGAACGCTCTCACTGGGAGCAACTGGTCTGACTTCTGTGTAAAACTTGGATTAATTGGAAAAGAGTCTGTGCTGAGGATTGATTGTCTTTGTTTTGGTCTTTGATTCAATCTGCACTTCAGATATGTTGTTCCATTCTATGTTGCTCCATTCTATGTTGCTCCATTCTATGTTGCCCCATTCTATGTTGTTCCATTCTATGTTGCTCCATTCTATGTTGTTCCATTCTATGTTGTTCCATTCTATGTTGTTCCATTCTATGTTGTTCCATTCTATGATGCCCCATTCTATGTTGTTCC
>NW_023633934.1:0-1247 GCF_014905685.2 Nematolebias whitei | reverse complement strand
AAACAACGAACTTTGGGGCGGATAGAGTGAGTCGATTTACGCCAACATACTCCAGCAACATAAGGGATGACAATGTTTTTACGTCTGTTGTTCTCCTTTTTCAGTTTATTAGTGTGTTTTGTAGATTTCCTCGCTGACTTGACAAAAGCCCAGTTAGGATATCCACATGTTAGAAGAGCTTCTTGAACGTGTTTCAGTTCCTTTTCCTTCCCTTCTGTCCTTGTGGGGACGCATTCGGCCCGATGTTGTAAAGTTCTGATGACAGAGAGTTTGTGTTCCAGTGGATGGTGGGAGTCAAACAGAAGATACTGGTCTGTGTGGGTTGGTTTCCTGTACACTTCAATGTTGAGGCTGTCCTCTCTCTCCATCTGAACCAAACAGTCCAAAAAAGGCAAGTTGTTGTCGTTTGCATCCTCTCTGGTGAACTTGATGTTGTTATCGACCGAGTTAATGTGTCTGGTGAATGCTTCTATTTCCTTGGCTTGGATTTTGACCCAGGTGTCATCCACATAACGGAACCAATGGCTTGGCTTAGTTCCCTCATAGGAGTGTAGGGCTCTCTGTTCCACTTCCTCCATGTAGAGATTGGCAACAATGGGTGACACTGGAGATCCCATGGCACAGCCGTGCTTCTGTCTGTAAAAACTGTCATTGAACTTGAAATAAGTGGTGGAGAGGCAGAGGTCCAACAGGGTGCAGATCTGGTCTGGGGTGAAGTTGGTCCTGTTGATTAAGTCCTTGTCTTGTAAAAGTTGTTTTCTGACGGTTTCTACTGCTTCAGAGATGGGTATGCATGTGAAAAGAGAAGTCACATCATACAATACAAGGGCTTCTCCTGGGGTTAGTTTCAAGTGTTGAACTTTGTTAGCAAAATCAATGGAGTTCTTTATGTGATGAGGTGTGTTTCCAACAAGAGGAGCTAAAATACCAGCCAGATGTTTAGCAATATTGTATGTCACTGAGTTCATGCTGCTGACGATGGGTCTGAGTGGTGTTCCTTCTTTGTGTATTTTTGGGAGTCCATAAAGACAGGGAGTGGCTTCCCCTGGGTACAATCTATAATACAAAGATCGATTGATTGTTTTCTCCTTTTCAAGTTTTTGCAGGTAATCTGTGACTTTCTTTTTGTAGGCACTGGTTGGGTCCCTCTTCAGGGTCTCGTAAGTGTTACGGTCGCTCAGTAGTGTAGTTATTTTTTCCGAGGCTAGTCCACCCTAAGGACAAAACACCCATACACAAACAGAGTG
>NW_023633933.1:0-1247 GCF_014905685.2 Nematolebias whitei | reverse complement strand
CTCGGTTTTCAAGTCCTGTTTAAAAACTCACTACTATTCAGTAGCTTTCATCACCAGATGATCTGTGTTTTGATCCTGTATGCTCCACACTGGTTTGTCGTCATTATCTGCATCGTTTTTTATGTTTATATTCTGATTTACCTCATTTTGTATTTTGCTTTGTGTGTTACCTGTTGTTTTGTCTGTACAGCTCTTTGGTTGGCCTTGTTGCCATTTTAAGTGCTTTATAAATAAAACGGTATGGTATGGTATGGTATATACAGGTCCTTCTCAAAAAATTAGCATATTGTGTAAAGGTCATTATTTTCCATAATGTAATGATAAAAATGAAACTTTCATATATTTCAGATTCATTGCACACCAACTGAAATATTTTAGCTCTTTAATTGTTTTAATACTGATGATTATGCATACAGCTCATGAAAACCCAAAATGCCTGTCCCAAAAAATTAGCATATTTCATCCCACCAATGAAAGACAAGTGTTTTTAATACAAAAAACACCAACCTTCAAATAATCATGTTCAGTTATGCACTCAATACTTGGTCGGGAATCCTTTTGCATGAATGACTGCTTCAATGCGGCGTGGCATGGAGGCAATCAGCCTGTGGCACTGCTGAGGTGTTATGGAGGCCCAGGATGCTTCGATAGCGGCCTTAAGCTCATCCAGAGTGTTGGGTCTTGTTCTCTCAACTTTCTCTTCACAATATCCCACAGGTTCTCTATGGGGTTCAGGTCAGGAGAGTTGGCAGGCCAATTGAGCACAGTAATACCATGGTCAGTAAACCAGTTACCAGTGGTTTTGGCACTGTGAACAGGTGCCAGGTCGTGCTGAAAAATGAAATCTTCATCTCCATAAAGCTTTTCAGCAGATGGAAGCATGAAGTGCTCCAAAATCTCCTGATAGCTGCTGCATTGACCCTGCGCTTGATAAAACACAGTGGACCAACACCAGCAGATGACATGACACCCCAGTGACTGTGGAAACTTGACACTGGACCTCAAGCAATGTGAATTCTGTGTCTCCTCTCTTCCTCCAGACTCTGGGACCTTGATTTCCAAAGGAAATGCTAAATTTACTGTAATCAGAGAACATAACTTTGGACCACTCAGCAGCAGTCCCAGGCGAGATGCTTCTGACACAGTCTCTTGTTCAAAAGTGGTTTGACCTGGGGAATGCGGCACCTGTAGCCCATTTCTTGCACACGCCTGTGCACGGTGGCTCTGGATGTTTCTACTCCAGACTC
>NW_023633932.1:0-1247 GCF_014905685.2 Nematolebias whitei | reverse complement strand
ATATTTAGACGAGTTGGGGGAAAACAGGTGCCAGCCTCTATATTTACGTCTGAGAGGATTTTAAAAACATGACAGTTCGTTCCAACAACTTGTTTTGCATTTGACTCCAACCTTGGACCAACTTACACTTGCTCATTCAAAGACAGAAAATCAGAAAATGCATAATTACTCTGTAACAGACTTAACATGATTTCTACTTTGCATGAGGATTAAAATCATTATTACTGTTTCACAGTTGAATTAAAAATGATTAGTTCACTGCAACATCTAAAAATGGTTTGAACTAAAAACACTTTGATTATCAAACATTTGTAAAATAGTAATGATAATAGAAAATAGTGTTCTTTCACTTGATCAATTCAAGAAAGAAAGTCTCAGGATGGGTCAACCTGTATTTCTGGATTCAAATCAATAAAATGACAGTTTCTGTCCCATACGGTCCTTAAGGTCAGGATTTGACCTCAGGCTTAGTTCACTACAGTCCCCCCTTTGGAAATCATCGCCTGTCCATGGGGATGAATTCCAACTTGAACTTACGCCTTCGAATGTCCCTGGTCTTGATGTAATCCAGCAAGGAAAACAAAAGTCAAAAGTAATCCAGCAAGGAAAACAAAAGTCAAAGGATGTAATCCACAATGTTTTTGGTAATTCCATTGTGTTGATGGTAATTCCATAATGTTGTTGGTAATTCCATTGTAGCAATGCTTTAACCCCTTTGGAAACAGAGTCTGTAATCCATTGGAAAAAGACATATAATCCACAACGGTAAATCCACAACGAATGGAAGTGTTGATTGATCAGCATACAGAGGGGTTCCCTTTAGTTGAACTGAAGATGCGGCCACTGGATGAAGATTGGAGACCGACGTCAGGATTACAGGTCTCCTTGAGCGAAGGTCGTCGCTGGTTGGATGTCCAGTCGATGCCGTTCTGGTTCAATGTGACATGCAATTATGTGGTTTAAGGTGGGCTTATGAAGGGGATTTTACATAAGGCCTTAAACTATATGCACCTGGTGTGTAAGCTATTATGATTGGGAACAGCTACAACTACCAGTTAAGGGGTGGAACATGCTGAAAAGGGTAGTTATAGGGATCTATACCTATAGAAGAGTGTTCCAAACTATTTTTCCATTCCTAACTTGGTTTAAGTTAGATTTACATGGTAAAATATAGTTTGGTTCAATTGTCTGTTGTCTTTTAGACGAACGACTTGAGATTGGGTGTTTGGTTTCCCCATAAATGTTTT
>NW_023633931.1:0-1247 GCF_014905685.2 Nematolebias whitei | reverse complement strand
AGGAGGACATTCATTTCTCTACATTTACCTGCACTCGCCGCGTGTATTACCTTAATTACAGCTGTAACCCTCTTTGACTGTTCGTGTAGAGTTTCCACAACCTGTACAGATTTCTTATTCATGAGCTCCATATCTTCTGACTTCATTCACACACCCTTTCACTCAAATGAATTTATTCTTGTCAGGGTTTGGTGGACAGGAACGAACCCAGTAGTGCAGACAGGACTCAACTCGGCAGATTACAAAACCAAATACTTTAATGATGGAAAAAAATAACAAAACAAAAGCTGACGTGGCAGCACACTTACTTAAACTAGACGACTCAGGAGGGATACTCAAACGGGACTCAGGAAACTCAGGAAGCACAGGAGAACACTGAAGACCCAAACGAAATACGACGCGACGAAGAACAAGACAGAACAGACAGCTTTTATACAAGGACAAAACGAGACGTGATTACAAACAGCTGTGACGAGACAAGGGTGACACCAATTAAACTGAAGAGAACACACAAGGGAAACACAGACACAAACAGAGCCAGTAAATGGTACCATCCTTACAATTCTCACACACACAGGCACTAATAGAAAGGAACACAAGCCTCAAGGACCTGTGAATGCCTCATCCACCAGCGCCCCCTTGCGGTCAGGATATGGTAACTCCGATCACACAGACACCTCTGACACAGAATTGAAGACAAACCAAAACACGCGCAAACTTTCACCTGCACGTGCGTCTGTAACAAAGAAACGTTCCCTCCCCCACACAAGTGCTTCACCACACACACACACACGGCCCCAAGCAGACTTTCTCCGACACACAGAAAACTAGAACAGCACGGCACAAACAGTGTTTAAAACCCTACCGCGCGGTCCCAGACCGTCCGGAATTTAGACTTAACGGCCCCCGGCCTGTCCCTTTGAAAGATTAACGATTGAGATTACTTTAGTACCAGTCTACAGTATCTGTGGAAATCTCGCACCACAGCACCCCAATGCTAGACCATATGGGAGGAAGTTACCTCATCAGGTAAACTTTTCGGTCAGCCACGACCCGCTGAATTCAAAGGGACTTATATCTCTATACATTCAACTTAACGGCAGACTTTCTCGTCTTCCTCCGCCACGACAATAAATCGTGTCCTATCTACAAGCCGTGCACAGAACACACACACACACACACCTCCTCACAGGCACGCGACCTCGAACGCACCCCCCAAGTCTGAATACAAGTAATTTGAACGTCCA
>NW_023633930.1:0-1247 GCF_014905685.2 Nematolebias whitei | reverse complement strand
ATACTTAGGCTTCGAGTATTTGCATGAGGCATTTTCTTAGAGAAAAGACGAGTACGTTTTGTGTAACAGCTTCGCGTAGGAAGGTCGTACAAAGATGAGCCAGACACCATTGGAAAGGTCTGCTCAAGGGCAATTCAGAGACACCTGTCTCATCTCTGTGTGTGCTTGTTGAGACCCGCAAAACGCACCGAAGTGCGTACGTTTACGGGCAATTTCACGCGCGCTCGTGTGCACGTACGAGCACGAAATTTTGCACAGCTCTTCTTGGGTACCTGCTTTACATCGTTACCAAGTTTTAAGTGGTTGACTTATTCCTAAAGGAAGTTATGAATTTTTATAATATTTGACCGCTCGGACGGACGGATGGACATGTGCGTTTCTGCTCGCAGCTTCGCGTCAGAAGACCAGATCAGGGGGACCTTGGTACAGTTGTAAAGACCTGGCTTGTCCGAATCCAACGTGACCTCCCTTGTCTGCGTGCGTGCTTCCTACGCAACGCAAAAGAGTGTTTTACACACTGACCCTTAGGTTTAACACACACACTCGCTGCGCACGTATGAGCGGCCCCCACCTTTCTGTTTTTCCTGCGCTGCAACAGGATCAAAGGACGAGCTCGTTAAGGTCAGATCTCGGCTTCCGAGGCACGTAGAAGGACGAGGTCAACGCCGACGGATTCGTCTCGAGCCCACAAACAACATGCTTTGAACTAGTGCACGTCAGTGCACGTTTAGGGGCTTAAAAAGCCATCTGAAGCCAATCGTGATGATTACCCATAAGTCCTGAAAAAAATTCAGGAGGGACACAAAACTCACAGAACGCAGTCAGGGGGTGGTGGAGAACAGGGCCTGTGAGTTTGGTGCACGAACGACCTCGTTTAGAGGGTTAACGAGCACCTCGTCGGACCAGGGGAAAATTACCCATAAGTCCCTGGTTGTTGGGTGTAGAGACCCCAAAATCAAAGCGTGGGGTGCTGGGAGGACCCCGAATAAGAATCCAGTGTCATATTGGCCCCAGCGGTTTTAGAAAAAAATTCGTTCTGAAAAGTCAGCCAAAAGAGGGTCTAAGTGTCTAAGACCCACAGATCACTTTGATAGAAAATTTGGGCCTCTGGGAGGCATTTTTTTTCTACTGGGTCCAGACTCGCCGTTTTCGTATATGTTGTTGCCGGGCCTCCGACGGACGTGTAGGCATCGACCCCATTCAGATCGGACCCCGTTTAGGGCGTTAAACGAAGGGGGGATCGCCCC
>NW_023633929.1:0-1247 GCF_014905685.2 Nematolebias whitei | reverse complement strand
AGTGTTTGTGGTGATTTTGGTCCAGTATTTGAAGGGGTTCGTTACAGTATCATCCTGTTTACACCGGCAGCAGCTGTCCTCAGCTCCTCGAACAGTTTAGCTGACATAATTGTTATGTCTGCCCCACCGTCCAGAAGTGCTTCATGTGTGAGGACACCTTCGAGTGTTACTGACAGGTACGCCTTCTTGGCGACCCCCCTTCTGATAAAGTTACACAGAAACCTCTTAGGTTTTTTCTGACGTTTCTTCACACGTTCAGCCTTGTCTGTGTAATCTTGGTTGGTCTGAACCGTCAGCACAGAAGTAGCTGTTACTGAGTGTTCAGCTTGCGATGACTCGTCATCGTTTGTGTTTGATTTTACCCCCCCTTCTTCTGATGAGGGGTTGTTGGAGGCAACAACAACAATGTCTTGGTGTGTTCCACCGACATCTGTAATGTTGTCATTCGCGCCCTCAGATGTATTAGTGATTACATCACTGCATAGTGCTCCAGGTTGGTTTCCCATTTCAGCGTGTTTCAAAGTTTCTAAAAACCTGCGTAGTTTCTCTGTCTCTTCCGAGCTCAGAGGTGTAGGGCCTTGTCTCTGGAACCTTTGTGATTTTATCGCCTCGGTTCGTTTCGTCCGAGGTGGGGGACGGTTAGGTACGTCTTTTGGGGGTTCCTTTTCGGACTTCCCCTGATAATATGGGTCCTCTTGGATCCCATATCTTTGCGTCCTACGCACACCCCATTTACGATAATCACGTTCATCCTCTGAAAGAGGAGCTTTTTTGTCCCAGCGTGCACCTTCATGACGCGGTTTGTTAGTTTGAACAGACTGTTTTTCCTCGCCTTTTTTAGGAGGAGGCGGCAGTGCACACCGTCCTTCCAATTCTAGCGAGTGGGGTTTAACCTTTACACCAGGAAACACTTCTATGGGCGTCTTAGCATGAGAACATGCCTCAAACACATTCACAGCACACTGTTTAATCTCATTGATGGATTTTTCTTTGAAATTTGCCATCATTTGTACTGACAATTTAATGTCAGTGTGGAGATTTTTGCTGAAAACAAATTTAAAACCTTCTTCTTCCTCCATTCCGGTTTCATTTCTGTAACCAAAATAAGCTTGGAAGATTCTTTTGTAATAAACCTTTGGATGTTCATGCTTCCCTTGCGTGACCTTGTCAGCAACTGGGAAACCAGCAGGTCCCGTGCAGGGGTCGTACTCCCTGATCAAAGCTTCACACAGAAGGTTGTAATCCCT
>NW_023633928.1:0-1248 GCF_014905685.2 Nematolebias whitei | reverse complement strand
TGTGGTCTTAAACCTTCTCTGCATATGTTTGAATAAATTAAATTGTTTATAAAGTGATCCGTTCTGTTTTCTTGATGTTTCTGCTGCTGTAACAGTTAAATATTACCACAAGGTTGCAGTGTTGTATAAAAAAAGTCTTTACCTAAAACAAACAAAAAAAAAGTTTAAACTCGTGAAAAATGAGCTTAGTTTTTGTAGAGTTTTGCAATGAATACTATATAGTCAATCTTTATTATTGCAGTGAGATGAAACCATTACTGCAAATGAAACAGCATCAAGAGGATGCTCTGAGAGACATGAATGGTCCAATTGCTGATTTTCTCCCTGACCATCCATATGTAAAAATAAACCAAGTGATTTCTTTTGAAATCTAAAACGTAACAATTCATCTTCAATGAATCATGTTTTTAACCTGCAGCGAGGGCAAATGCTTCATCGTGACTGACTGGAGAAGAAAGTACAAATTGACACAGGCCATGACTGAGTGTGGGCTACAACCAGAGTGGGGTTTGTTGATGTGGCACTCTGGTGTGTGTGTGTGTGTGTGTGTGTGTGTGTGTGTGTGTGTGTGTGTGTGTGTGTGTTGATCAGGTTGTGAGTGTTCTGCTTTCTGAATCTTTGTGTCTGCAGTACCACCCCTGCCCTATCTATGATCAGAACTCCATCAGCTCTGTGTTATTACTGTACGATATGGCTCTCTTCATTTCCTGTCTCAGCAACAACACAGAAATGCAATACCACAGGGAGGAACTGGTCCGTCTGCTTGCTTTAATTTATTTATTTAAATCTCCTCAACTAAAGATGAAGTCACAGAAATGTCTTTTTTTTTTTTGAGTACCAGTATTCATTTGTCTCTTTATGTTAATTTGCCTTGCATCCATTTTTTTTTTACATGTGCTGCAGTCTCTGGACCTGTTCACAGCTCAGAAGCTTCGTGGCACAGTCAGGGATGCGAGTTGGCAAAATACCGGCTATTTTTTTTTTTAGACAAAAAGACGTGCAGCCAATAGAGGTCTAATGAGTGGAGCAGCTCAACAAGAGCTTGTTTATTTTTCCAGGAGTCGGAGATAGGAGGTAAAAACGAACAGCTTGTTAGAATAGAAGAAAAAATAAAATAAAGCAGAGCTCCTGGGTAAGAATAGCCTGGCTGTAATCAGCGTGCGGTCTGGCAGGTGCCTGATCACAAATGATAACGCCTCAATGTATACGGGTTGTGTCACTACTTGTCATGCACGAGCTGATCGTCAT
>NW_023633927.1:0-1248 GCF_014905685.2 Nematolebias whitei | reverse complement strand
CAGCATCATCAAGTTTATCGCAGGATCCGACTTCTGAAGTTGGATGATGTCTGGGTCAGTCAGCACAGGTTGTACAGAGACTGTGTTGTCAGCCGGCTTGGCTGCAGCCTGTGCACGTGTGACTGCCATTACCTCGGCTGTAGGTTGTACTGACAGAGTTGCGAGCAGCCAAGAGGGGTCAGAGGAACTCTGAGGGCCGTCCACGGCTCCATCCTTGGTTATGAAGTCTGCAAGGTCATTATACCGCTTGTCATTGCCTAGGACTCTTGAATGTCCTGGAAACTTTTTCCAGTAGACCTGTAGGTCATGTGATGTCACCAAGTGATCACATGCCATGAAAAGCTCTTTGAGTTTGACCACTTTCTTGTTGCTTGTGAGAAAGCCGTTCTGTTTCCACAGAGCGAGATGACACAAGAAACTAAGTCGAGCGTAATTAGAGTCCGTGCAGATGACTAGCGTTTGGATGGAGCGTTCTACTGCCATCTGGAGAGCTATTAGGATTTCTGCTATCTCAGCGTACTGAGAAGTCTGATAGCCTAATTTATAGCTAAAAGTGACCTCTTGTTGGTCTTGGAGGAGGACCCCTCCAACACCTGATTTGCAGGTTTGTTCGTGGTGGAATGAGCATCCATCCACGTACAGTGTTGTCATATCTTTGCAGATATTGTCATCAAAGTATTGGTGATTTGGGTCCTCAGTTACTGAGGGTTTTTCCACAGCTGGCGGATGGGTGGCTGGTACATCTTGTGTACATTCCTGACAGAGTGCCAGGTTGGTGCCCAAATGTGACTTCTTGTTTTGTCCGTAGCGGATGTCTATGTCAAAACTTTGAAGCGCCATGGCGTGGCTACCCGTGAGTTTGTCACCACACCATCTCTGATGCGTTGGCTATTCAGGAAAGTTACTGGCTGGTGTTGTGTTTCAACAATGATTTTTTGTCCACCGATGTAACTGGAGAAGTGTTTAACTGCCCACACAGTGGTCAGTAGAGCTTTCTCACAGTCTGAGAACTTTACTTTGGGGCCTGCCATTGTCTTACTGACGTAGGCCACCACATGCTTGTCTTTGTCGTGTATCTGGTACAGACCTACAGTCATGCAGTGAGCTAAGAAGCCCACTTCCAGGTGAAACACTTTGTTGTAGTCTGGATAGACTAGACATTGGGCTGACTTGAGTCTGTCCCTGAGAGCGTTCATTGCCTGCTGTTGGTTATCAGTCCAGACAAATGGGACGTCTTTCTTTAAGAGT
>NW_023633926.1:0-1248 GCF_014905685.2 Nematolebias whitei | reverse complement strand
TCAAAGTAAGCGCGAGGAAACCAAAACACGAGACGAAAACTGTTATCGGCTTATATAATTCGAGACTTTGCTTATTCAAATAAAATGTATTTTAAATATAAGGTACAGTACATCAGTTCAGTCGGACCTAATTCACCGGCGCACCACGTACTTCCGCCCAATGCTTAGCCCCGCCCCTAACTGTTGTGATTGGACATGGATATAAACAGTAGATACCATAGATATCATGTGTTTATATCTATGGTAGATACAGCATTGACTGCAGCGGCGCAGGGTTTTCGGCCGCCATTTTGGAACGGTCGTCTTAAAGCAGAAGATGTCTCAGCACTTCGCAGCTTATTTCTGTTCTAATCGACGGACTCCAAAAAAGTTCAATCTGGTCCTCTGGACATTCAAAAAACAAAACAAAGCAAAAAAATGTAGAAACGTTTCGTCTCTCATCCAAGAGACTTCCTCAGTCTGAGGTGCTGTATTCAGCTCAGTCTCTTAAATAGCACCTTCTCAGAGTGGATCAACCAGTTTGCTGCTGACAACCAAAACCAGCTGCTCACATGCTCAAGAAGGACCATCAGCCTAACAATGGATCATTAGCACACTGATGGCTGTTTACTGTTCACAGAGGGCTGAGTGATACTAGCAATCACAGCATTGTAAGAGGGGGACAGTTGAACCCGGAGGCCTCCACCCCTGTTTAACGATGGACGATTTCTTTTCACAAAGATGGCTTCCTTTACTCCTCTCTCAAACCATCGTTCCTCTCTGTCCAGGATGTGAACATCTTCATCCCTGAAAGAGTGACCGCTGGCCTGGAGATGAGTGTAGACCGCAGAGTCCTGACCTGATGATGTTGATCTTCTGTGCTGGGCCATCCTTTTGGCCAGTGGCTGTTTTGTTTCCCCGATGTAAGACTGATCACAGCCCTCCTGACACTGAACAGCATACACAACATTGCTCTGTTTGTGCCGGGGGACTGGATCTTTGGGATGAACCAGTCTTTGCCGTAATGTATTTTGGGGTTTAAAAGCCACTGGGACGTTATGTTTAGAAAATAAACGTCTCAGTTTCTCTGATACCCCCTCAACATACGGAATGACCACTGGTCTGGCGACTGGTGGACATAAATACAGTACAGTAATATTCTATTCACAAAATACTAACAATAATATGTTCATCTTACTTGTGAAAAGTTATCCCCTGAGACCGGATGTCAACAGTTCGTCGATTATCCCGACTGGCGACCCAGACCAG
>NW_023633924.1:629-1248 GCF_014905685.2 Nematolebias whitei | reverse complement strand
TGTTGTTAGTTCTGAAGCATCTGTTGATAGTTCTGAAACATCTGTTGATAGTTCTGAAACATCTGTTGTTGGTTCAGAAACACCTGTTGATAGTTCTGAAACATCTGTTCATAGTTCTGAAACAGCTGTTGTTAGTTCTGAAACAGCTGTTGTTAGTTCTGAAACACCTGTTGTTAGTTCTGAAACATCTGTTGATAGTTCTGAAACATCTGTTGTCAGTTCAGAAACACCTGTTGTTAGTTCAGAAACAGCTCTTGTTAGTTCAGAAACACATGTTGTTAGTTCAGAAACATCTGTTGTTAGTTCTGAAACAGCTGTTGTTAGTTCAGAAACATCTGTTGTTAGTTCTGAAACAGCTCTTGTTAGTTCAGAAACACATGTTGTTAGTTCAGAAACACCTGTTCTTAGTTCTGAAACATCTGTTGTTAGTTCTGAAACATCTGTTGATCGTTCAGAAACAGCTGTTGTTAGTTTTGAAACGCCTGTTGATAGTTCTGAAACATCTGTTGTTAGTTCAGAAACATGTGTTGTTAGTTCAGAAACAGCTGTTGTTAGTTCTGAAACACCTGTACTTAGTTCAGAAACATCTGTTGTTATATCTGAAACATCTGTTGTCAGT
>NW_023633924.1:0-619 GCF_014905685.2 Nematolebias whitei | reverse complement strand
TGTTGTTAGTTCTGAAGCATCTGTTGATAGTTCTGAAACATCTGTTGATAGTTCTGAAACATCTGTTGTTGGTTCAGAAACACCTGTTGATAGTTCTGAAACATCTGTTCATAGTTCTGAAACAGCTGTTGTTAGTTCTGAAACAGCTGTTGTTAGTTCTGAAACACCTGTTGTTAGTTCTGAAACATCTGTTGATAGTTCTGAAACATCTGTTGTCAGTTCAGAAACACCTGTTGTTAGTTCAGAAACAGCTCTTGTTAGTTCAGAAACACATGTTGTTAGTTCAGAAACATCTGTTGTTAGTTCTGAAACAGCTGTTGTTAGTTCAGAAACATCTGTTGTTAGTTCTGAAACAGCTCTTGTTAGTTCAGAAACACATGTTGTTAGTTCAGAAACACCTGTTCTTAGTTCTGAAACATCTGTTGTTAGTTCTGAAACATCTGTTGATCGTTCAGAAACAGCTGTTGTTAGTTTTGAAACGCCTGTTGATAGTTCTGAAACATCTGTTGTTAGTTCAGAAACATGTGTTGTTAGTTCAGAAACAGCTGTTGTTAGTTCTGAAACACCTGTACTTAGTTCAGAAACATCTGTTGTTATATCTGAAACATCTGTTGTCAGT
>NW_023633923.1:696-1248 GCF_014905685.2 Nematolebias whitei | reverse complement strand
TGTTCATGCTATAAAGTCGTGCTTGTTGAAAGTTTGCCACGTTTGTGTAAAAAATCCGTTCAGAAATGTTGGTTTTAACCGAGTCTAGCCGATGCTAATTTTTAGCTAACAGCTAACGACCGGACGCCACAGGAAGTGATAGCTCCCCTACTGGACAACACAAACAGCTGCTGAGTTAAGATTAATAGGGTTGTACTGACACCTCCTGGAGAAACGTGAAGATCACAGGTTTTCACTTCGCTTTTAGGTTTAAAGAGTGAAATTAAAAGTTTTTATTTTTCTGTAAGGCAATTTTGAGTTAATAAACGTTCCTCAAAATTGAATAATCACTGTTATCTTGCATTTTAAAAGTTATAAAGGTATTTATGCAGAGAAGCATTTACCAAAGAGACTTTATTCACTGGTAATCCCTTATAAAGGTACAAAATAAAGTTAGGAACTTTTTATAAAATAGAAACGGTTCAAATATTCACAGAGTTGAAAAGTTTACTCATTTTGCTTGAAAGATAATACACGGTTAATTGCAAAATCACTAAATAAGAGTAAACTTAT
>NW_023633923.1:0-596 GCF_014905685.2 Nematolebias whitei | reverse complement strand
TACTGACACCTTCTGGATAAACGTGAAGATCACAGGTTTTCACTTCGCTTTTAGGTTTAAAGAGTGAAATTAAACGTTTTTATTTTTCTGTAAGGCATTTTTGAGTTAACAAACTTCCTCTAGCTGAATAATCACTGTTATCTTGCATTTAAAAAGTGAAGGGTATTTATACAGAGAAGCATTTACCAAAGAGACTTTATTCACTGGTAATCCCTTATAAAGGTACAAAATAAAGTTAGGAACTTTTTATAAAATAGAAACGGTTCAAATATTCACAGAGTTGAAAAGTTTACTCATTTTGCTTGAAAGATAATACACGTTTAATTGCAAAATCACTAAATAAGAGTAAACTTATCAGGAAAAAGAAACTTTTCTGTTTAAGTGCCACCTAAAAAATAAATCTTCCTATTTAATTTTAAATAGAAGTCACTGACAGGAGGACAACAGGAATAACAGTTTTTCTGAGGAAGGACTGATTAATCCTGATACATCATCAACTTTTCTTTTTCTTTTCACAACTTAGTTCTATGAGTAACTGTTAAAATAACAAATTTCTGGAACAGAACGGTTTAAAAACATTTTAAACCGATGATTGC
>NW_023633922.1:0-1248 GCF_014905685.2 Nematolebias whitei | reverse complement strand
TTAATGTAAATGTTTGATGTTAAATTTTGATTCTGTAAATAAATGACTGCATTCATTTTGATGGGTCAAATATAAATGACGTCTCACGTTGCATTTCCTTAAATTCAATGCACGTTTTATTCAGTCCAGAAAAATGAGGAATCCGTGTTAAATGATGAATATATCTGAGCATCTGTTCATCTACAAACTGGTGGCCCGTTTACGTGCTCATAAATGGACTGTAACCGTGTAAACATTGGTTTTACGTGTTGGCATGTATGTTAAAAAGTGTCAGTTTGTCAGCTGTGCTGAACCGCAGCTCATGCTGCGCCGCTGAAGCGAAACGTTGCATGTTCTAAGTGTTGGGCTGTGATGCTCAGGAAGCTCACAGAAAGCTGAAATTGTGTCATAAGTCTTTATGAAAGCTGAAATTGTACGCCTGTTACGTGTGACTAAGAGCTGATGAGCTGTGAGAAACGCTGCGTTCTGTTTAAACTGAGGTCCAAACGGACGGGTGGCTCGGTTCTGGAAAATTCGGACGAGTTGTTTAAATAGCTAGAAAGACGTTTTGTCACGGAGCGCCGTCTCCGTGCAGCTCAGGGAGTTGATTCGTTACATTTTTAACAGAAAAAGTGCATTTTGACAGTTTAAAAGACGAAAAGTTGACGAATTTTAGTTCACGTGAATCTAGCATGCTGGTTGCGTTAACGCTGCGTCATTGGTTGAAAAAGACCGTGTGTAACGTTCTCGTTGGATGAGGGACGTGTCAATCACGCCACCCGGAAATGAAATTCGTTTTCATAGGGAAATAAAATCTGCTTTTTAAAGCTAAAAAAGCGCTTTAAAGTGATTTTGACACGCTGTTTAGGTGCTTAGAAGCATACTCGCTGTAATTTTGCCACGTTAGAGTTTAAAATTCGTCATTAAATGATGTTTTTAAACAACGCTAGAGATGCTAATTTGTAGCTAACAGCTAACGACTGGATGAATGACGTGTCACGTCACTCCCCCATGTCGGAAATGAGCTCTGCCGTGCTTAAAATCACTAAATAAAGCTGCAACATTGTCCCATAAACTCATGTTTCATGCTATGAAGTCTGATTGCAAAAGTTTTGCCACGTTTGTGTAAAAAATTCGTTCAGAAACGTTGATTTTGACCGGGTTTAGCCGAAGCTAACTTTAAGCTAAGCGGCTAACAACAGGATGTCAACCGAACGCCACAGGAAGTTATAGCTCCCCTAGTGGACAACACAAACAGTGTCGGAGTTA
>NW_023633921.1:0-1248 GCF_014905685.2 Nematolebias whitei | reverse complement strand
CAGACCAGTGGTCATTCCATATGTTGAGGGAGTATCAGAGAAACTGAAACGTTTATTTTCTAAACATAACGTCCCAGTGGCTTTTAAACCCCAAAATACATTACGGCAAAGACTGGTTCATCCCAAAGATCCAGTCCCCCGGCACAAACAGAGCAATGTTGTGTATGCTGTTCAGTGTCAGGAGGGCTGTGATCAGTCTTACATCGGGGAAACTAAACAGCCACTGGCCAAAAGGATGGCCCAGCACAGAAGATCAACATCATCAGGCCAGGACTCTGCGGTCTACACTCATCTCCAGGCCAGCGGTCACTCTTTCAGGGATGAAGATGTTCACATCCTGGACAGAGAGGAACGATGGCTTGAGAGAGGAGTAAAGGAGGCCATCTTTGTGAAAAGAAATCGTCCATCATTAAACAGGGGTGGAGGCCTCCGGGTTCAATTGTCCCCCTCTTACAATGCTGTGATTGCTAGTATCACTCAGCCCTCTGTGAATAGCAAGCGGCAATCAGGGCACTAATTGATCAGTCATTAAGCTGATGGTCTTCATCGTGTGAACAGCTAGTTCTGGATGTCAACAACAAGCTGGTTGACCATTATGAGACTGGTTTAAACTTGTTTAAACTGGTAAAAAAAAAAAAAAAAAAAATTCTACCTGGATTATTGAGTATGCATCAGGATATCAGTTTAGTTCCGTTTCCTTTTATAGCAAAAATTCGCGTCAGGGCACTGCACAAAAACATTCACATACATTATAAAATGCCAGTTAGTAAATACTATTCAAGTTATCCGGCAGATATCATCATATCATAAACACAACATCCATATTTGATTTATTTAATATGACATCATCCCAGATTAGAACTGGTCAAATTATCAGCATCACTCCCAGACACATAAAACCTTTATTAGCTGTTTATGACTCACAACACGTAAAACATCCCAATAGTGCTGCAATCTTCAGCTTATAAGGACATGAAGGAATGCATCATAAGAGCCCCAGCACTGCTATATTCGGTGCAAGAATCCATTAGAGGACAGAGTTGTGTAGCAGACCCTTGGTGAGAACTTGCTGCTGTAAAATGCACTGACGCGTAATGTTGAAGCTCTTGTTTCATTCGATAGAAAACATCACAGAAAGCTAACACTGGACCAAATAATCCCTTGTTCTTCATTTATTTTGTGCTAATCACGTTTATGAGAAGGTACAGCTGTTTTGAAAAATTATCTCATACTTGCTTACTTATTTAA
>NW_023633920.1:0-1248 GCF_014905685.2 Nematolebias whitei | reverse complement strand
TCAGATGGATGCTGTATGCAGTTAAATGCTACCTTCTATGTTTTGTGCGCCTAATTAGACTCATCTTCCCACTCCAAAGTTCTGTCATCTCATTTCTGGTGCTATAAGGGGTTTTGTTTTAACTGGGATGGGTGACTCCCCCCTCAGCTGCGAGGGGTGTCAGTGACCTCCCCCACCTGTAACCTTCCATCTGTTATGTGATATATGGGGTACATTCCTGTGGGAGGATGTGCTGACTGATTGCCGCTTGAGTTATAAGGAGGGGGAACTGAACTACCCACTTCCTCACTCTTTGTTTTAGGCTGCTCCACCAGTTGCTGTTTTCTCAACAAATGGGACGAACCCTGTGCCACAAAGACCAATTTCAACCACTCTTTTCTTTCATATATAACCTCCCTCATTAACTTTCTGTATTTACCTTTCTGCAGGGCGTTCGCCTCTCTTTTTTGCTTGTCAAACTTATCCTCATCTCTCGAGCATTCTTTAATTTTATCCCACAT
The DNA here is from genome assembly GCF_014905685.2 of Nematolebias whitei. Classification (NCBI taxonomy): domain Eukaryota; kingdom Metazoa; phylum Chordata; class Actinopteri; order Cyprinodontiformes; family Rivulidae; genus Nematolebias; species Nematolebias whitei. Next base: position 748 of record NW_023633920.1, on the reverse strand, counting down.
TAAAGATATCACATCTTGTCCCTCTAGAGAACTATTTTCTATTTTTTGTAATTTTTGCACGAGAGCTTTTTTTTAGCTTTTTATTATATTCCAACATCTCTAGTGCTTGTCTCACAATTTCAACTTGCTCCTTTACCGGTTTAAAACTTTCCTGCTCGCACTTTTGTAACATGACACGCTGCACCTCTGTGTCCATTCTCTCAGGAAATTCAAACACACACCCCACACCTCTTTGTTTATTGTCACTGGAAAATTCTGGAACTTTTTTTTTCTACACATTCATACTGTGGTCTTATATTTGACAAAAACACAAACAACAAAATAAACAAACAAGATACTGACCACTTATTTCAACAATCACGCGAGTCAGACGCCAGGAATAATCACAACGGTCACCCTTGAAACTGTTGTTGTTTTTTTTTTTTTTTAAAACAAAATGTGTTGACTTCCCTTTTAATATCCTAGAAGACAGCAATATTTGTGAACCTGTGACTTATACTCACCACAGATCATAAGTTATTTTATTCAACAAATCTAATTATTAGTTCTGATTTTATTTTAATCTATTCGGTGCGTGCGTCGTATTTAATTAATTACTATCCCACCCAGCCTCGCACTTACTTAATGAACTTCCAATTTTTAAGTAAGTTTAAATTAACACTGTTTTCAGTTAGACACCACCCTAACAAGTTTACAGTTCAACTTAGTCTCAGAGTTACAGGGATGACGGCGAATAAATGATTTATCC
>NW_023633919.1:0-1249 GCF_014905685.2 Nematolebias whitei | reverse complement strand
GACAGAGACTGTTATTTTCATTGATCTGAATAAGTCTGGGCCATCTGATGACTTTCTTTCTTGAATTAATCAAGCAGAAAAGACAATTCTTTATAATCATTACTGTCTTACAAATGTTTTGATAATCAAATTGTGTAGTTCACTCAATGCTTTACAGGTTGAAAAGAACTACTCATTTTTATTTTACATAAACAGTAAGTAATGATTTTTATTCCTCATTCAGAGAAGAAATCACCGGAATATGCATTTCTTGATTTTCTGTCTGAAATGAGTCAAGTCGTAAGTATGTGAAAGGTTGGTTTTCGGTCAACTAAAATGTTTACCGAGAAAGATGTCATGTTTAAACTTTTTCAGAAGATTACCAAGAGTTGACTCCACGAAGTCTGCTCTCCTGCAATAATCTCTCTGTCAGTTGTTAAAACAATCTCATCCTCTGACCTTGGCTTAGATAACATCTTACGTCACAAAATCACTCCTCTTTCTGGTCTATCCACGAATCAGAAAGCTCTGAAGTAAACTCGGAAGTAAACTCATTTAAAATGTGACAACTTCCCGGTTCTATCAGTCTAGAGAGAGTTGGAATGGAGAATGAAAAAGTTCTCATGTAGTGCTCAAGGAGTTCTGAAGAGAAGCCGAGAATCCAGAGACGTTTGGAATTATAATTTCTGTTTGAGCTAACCACGCACGACTCTCTAAGGATTTTAGCAGTTCTCAACGGAGACGCTGATATCAGTTGAAAAGGATTCTTACTGAGGTGATCGATCATCAACAAGGTAAAACTTCTTCTTCGACCAAGTGTACCGTGGGCAAAGCTGAGATCTGACGGAGCGTGCAACTTCTGGTCAAACAGATTAAATTCCCTCACATAGTTCTCTGTAAGATAATCTCCTTTCATCTTAAACTCTTCTCTCTCACAAAATCAGTACAGATATTTTAGAAATATCTGAAGCAAAGTCCTCAAATCACCGCCGAGTGATCTGAAGTTCATTATTTGTGAAACTGTCTGTTATTATTTTCATATTTTTGCCAAATTAATGTAAATGTTTGATGTTAAACTTTGATTCTGAAAATAAATGACTCCATTCATTTGATGGGTCAAAGGTAATGACGTCTCTCGTTCGCATTTCTGTTAAATTCAATGCACGGCATTACACAGTCAGAAAAATGAAGAACTCGTGAATATTGTATGCATATATATTTCATATATTTGCCATACAACAAGTGACACGTACCCACGTGACTCACTACA
>NW_023633918.1:0-1249 GCF_014905685.2 Nematolebias whitei | reverse complement strand
ACGCCACTCACGTTCACCACCCACTGATAGAGCTCAGGCTCACAGTGAGGGCGGCGGGGTACCTAGACCCTCCAACTGATCAGGCAGGCAGAACAGATAGACGTTTGATACCCAACAGACAAACAACCATCATGAACTCCAAGCGGTACCAAAGGCGCACAGCCCTTTGATTTCTGGGTATGGCTTACCTCTGGTTCATGGTGGCAGCTTCTGTTGAGAATTTGCGCCCCTCTCATCGTCTTTTTAGTTTTGTTTTGCTTATTTTTCTCCTGTGTTGTCCCATGCATCAAGAACATGGTAAACAAGACCTTTACAGGAGTAGTTACGACATCCATCTCTGACATTGACATCAAAAAGCCCAGCCCATCCACTGAACTGTCGCCTAGGATTTCCACCACTTTTGTTTTAAAATAAAATGAAAATTCGTTTTACAGTTAGAGAACATCAATCCATTCTTGAGATTGACACATCCTGCACCGATGACATCTTTGTAATTGACTTTGACAGAGGCGGACACTCCCTGATGACTGAAACTTCACCCATTCCATCTAGACTAGAATTCCTAGATTTAGTAGTCTTAGCCGTCCAAAGTTGTGTTCTTAGGCTTAGACCAGAAGACCATGAGTACACTGGACAACATTTCCAGAACTAAAGACATTTCTTACTCTTTCATATTTTGGTTTTATGCTTTTAAATAAAAATTTTATGTTTTCTTCTTTTTATATTTTATGTTAATACTTTTTGACTAAAACAGTATGCCCTCCTTTGAGTTCTTTGTATATTTTCATGTTTTGAATAAAATTGAAGTTTCTTACCTGTACGCATAAGCTTTTAAACAGGGTCTGTAACCCACAAAAACAGCTCTTGCAACTTCCATTTGAAGTTTATGATGGTCCTGTGCCAAACCACAAGTGATGCACTGAACTTGATGTTTATCCCATTCAAAGTCTATACTTATATATATATATATATATTTTATTCACTTTGTTTTCTTATTTTGTTGTTCCTTTTGGAACAAAAGGGGGGAAAATTGTGAAAAAAATTAATAAACTAACATGTATTGTTTAAATATCATTTAATCCATGCTCATTCTGCAGACTTTCAAAGTTGGTGTTTGTATGTGAACTCTGGTAAACTCTTGTAAATGTGAACTTTTGTCCTCTGCTCAGCAAACGTCCTTGTATTTCACCACCTGCAGAGAGGCAAAGATACAGAACTTTTATCTAAACGGCTGAGGACGCTTTTCGTA
>NW_023633917.1:0-1249 GCF_014905685.2 Nematolebias whitei | reverse complement strand
GGTTTTGACCTTAGGCTTAGTTTAGACATCAGGTCAAGTTCACTACAGTCCCCCCTTTGGAAATCATCTCCTGTCCACGGGGATGCATTCCAAACATGAACTTACGCCTTCAAATGTCCTTGAGCTTGATGTAATCCAGCAAGGAAAACAAAGTCAAAGGTAATTCCACAATGTTCTTGGTAATTCCATTGTGTTGATTATAATTCCATAACGTCGTCGGTAATTCCATTGTAGCAATGCTTTAACCCCTTGGAAACAGAGTCTGTAATCCATTGGAAAAGTCATATAATCCACAACGGTAAATCCACAACGATTGGAAGTGTTGATTGATCAGCATACTTAGGGGTTCCCTTGGATTGAACCGAAGATGCAGCCACTGGATGAAGAGTGGAGACCAACGTCAGGATTGCAGGTCTCCTCCAGCGAAGGTCATCGCTGGGTGGATGTCCAGTCTGTGCCGTTCTGGTTCAAATGTGACATGCAATTATGTGCTTTAAGGTGGGCTTATGAAGGGGATTGTACATAAGGCCTTAAACTATATGCACCTGGTGTGTAAGCTATTATGGTTGGGAACAGCTACAACTACCAGTTAAGGGGTGGAACATGCTGAAAAGGGTAACTACAGGGGTTTATACCTATAGAAAAGGGTTCCAAACCATTTTTCCATTTCTAACTTGGTTTAAGTTAGCTTTACATGGTAAAATATAGTTTGGTTCAATTGTCTGTTGTCTTTTAGACGAATGACTTGGGATTGGGTGTTTGGTTTCCCCATAAATGTTTTGGAAGTCTATGGCGAGACTCATCAAAAAGAATTAGCTATCCCCCCGAATAGAATTGTTCGAGTAGATTCGGCTTAAGTGTTGTGAGACCAATGTAGATTATGGTACTTAAGGTAGCAATAATATACATTAACTCCGCAAAGATTGCAATTTAACGAATGAACTGCATGTTGGCATGGTCAAAGGCCTCAGTCTCTAACTTAACTACACAACAAAATTCATTCTTGCCTGTGGTGTTCAAAACAATACCAAAACCAATTAAACGATGTCTCAACATCGACAAAAACAGTGACTAAGCAACCAGTAAAACAATGTTTCAACATTGACAAAAGCAGTGATTAAGCAACTAGAAAACGACGTTTCGGTGCGCCACTCACTCTGAATGTCAGATTTGATCATGTTATCGCGTCTGGTAGCATTATCCTAACTGGCATCACCCCCCTTCGGTCATGGGAGACCGCGAACACGGG
>NW_023633916.1:0-1249 GCF_014905685.2 Nematolebias whitei | reverse complement strand
CAATGCATGAATTTTAAGTAAATGCCTCTTTCTGGCAGTGTTACTCATTGTGCTTATTTTTTAACAGATACTAGAACCAGGCTTCTCAGTGTTATTTACTCTAAAGCACTAAAATTAAACAAACCTGCAATTTTTCTAAAAGTCTCACGGCAACTTTAGTTTTCAAACGCTTTTTTAAGCCGTTCTTTTCCAGAAATTCGCTATTTAACAGTTACTCAGTAAACCAGGTTGGATGAGAAAAAAAAAAAGAATGATGAGGAGATTATCAGTCCCATTTCAGGAGAACTGTTATACTCCTCTTTCAACAGCAGGTGGTGGTGTAAGCTTATTTATGCCAGCAGGAGTCTATGACAACTTCCTGTGGACCGTTCTGATGATATCCGGTCTTTAGCTGTTAGCTTTAGAATTAGCATCGGCGAAACTCGGTCAAATCAACATTTTCTGAACGGATTTAAAGCTCAAACGTGGCGTCGCTTTAACAAGCACGACTTTTTGCATGAAACATGAGTTTTGTGGGAACAGTGGCAGCTCCATTTAGCGATTTTAAACACAGTGGAGGCTCCGGTTGAACCGAGATTCATTTCCGGGATCACGTGACTGAATCAACCAATGATCAGAGCAGCAGCGGGGGTGGGTTTTATAATCTGACATCAGAGGAAGTGACGACAGACACGTCACTCGTCTCTCCAGCGAATCAGAGCTACCCAAACAGCGGTTTTCAACCAATCACGCATCGTCATTTCAGCTAGCGTGTTAGCATTAGCTTGAACATTCCAGTCAACCTTTTGTCCATTAATACTGTCAAAATGCACTATTTTACTGCTACTAATGTAACGAACAGCTCTTAACAGTGATCTGAGACGGCGCTCAGCTTTTAAAACAGCTTTCATCCATTTAAAACGACTCGTTCGAACGAATCAGAACCGAGCGACAGAACCGGGTCTGAACAGAACCCCCTTCTGATAAAAGTTTAAACAGAATCAAACGTTTCACCACAACATAACAGCTTCAGTTACACCACAGATGTACAAATTTCAGCTTTAAGATGAACACATTGACATTACTTTCAGCTCTAAAAACACCACAAGCCGAATCATGCAGTATCAAGCTCAAAGCCGGACCTGTTCAACCATGCCAACATGATAAATTCAAGTGTTACAGAATAGCACAGTCCATTTCATGAACCGTTACGGGCCACCAGTATGTAATGAGAGAGCAAGAGATGGATTGACCTCAGGGGTGCTCTCTT
>NW_023633915.1:0-1249 GCF_014905685.2 Nematolebias whitei | reverse complement strand
AAGTCTAATAGCCAATGGACAAGAATTTAAAAAGTTTGTTTATGAATTAGAAATAATCCCAGATGTAATATGTGTTCAGGAAACATGGTTAAAACCTCAGCTGGATTTTAAGATACCTGGATACAGCATAGAAAGACAGGATAGAAGGAATGGTAGTGGAGGAGGATGTGCCACTCTAATTAAAGATGGAATAGCATATAAGAAAAACCCAATGAATAAAGAATTAGAATGTGTTAATATAGAAATATTTAATTTAAGAAAATATGAAAAAATGAAAATAATAAATTATTATAATCCATGCAAACACCTTGATAGTGAAATGTTTAAAGAAATAGCAGGGAGACCACATAGAAGAGAACTGTGGTGATTTTAATGCCCACAATAGTCTTTGGGGTAGCAAGAAGACAGATCATAATGGTAACATAACTGAAGAAATAATGGATGAAAGATCATTATTATGTCTTAATAATGGAAAAGGTACAAGAGTAAATATACATAAAAATACAGCCTCATGTCTTGATATTACATTAATATCCGGTTGTCTTGTTAGTTCATGTGAATGGGATGTCAAATGGGAGTCGACATTAGGGAGCGATCACTTTCCAGTGAGTACAATAATTAATGACAGTATAAACAGGCAAAAAGATTTTAGTTTAACAAAATGGTGCTTTAATAAAGCTAACTGGCAAAAATTTAAAACAATCTGTGAGGAAACCAGACACATGGTAACATTAAAAGGCAACATTGAAGAATGTACAAGTCAAATAACAGAACATATTTTAAATGCTGCCAATTCTAGCATACCAAAAATAAAAATAAAAGGTAAGAAAAAAGTAGTTCCTTGATGGGATGATGAATGTACTACAGCAGTTAAAGAACGTAACAAGGCATTTAAAATATTACAGAAAAATTTAACAACGGAAAAGCTTATTGAATATAAAAGGAAAAGAGCAATAGCTCGTAAAACTATTAAGGACGCAAAAAAGAAAACATGGAGAGAATATTGTTCTTCAATAGGTTCAGAAATAAAATTACAAAACGTTTGGTCAATGTTTAGGAAAATGACTGGGAAAAGGAAGGATGTTAAAATACCAACCTTAATCAGAGGTCAGGAGATATTGGTGTTAAATAAAGATAAGGCAGATTTATTAGGCGAGACATTTGCTGCAGTTCATAGTGGCAAACATCTTACAGACATTCAAAGACAGCAGAAGACTCAAAAACTTGGAAAGCATCAAAATATTTTGGA
>NW_023633914.1:0-1249 GCF_014905685.2 Nematolebias whitei | reverse complement strand
TAAAGGAAATCTAGGTGAAATGTTGCTTTTTTTGTACAATAGTGTGTAGTGAGTCACGTGGGTACGTGTCACTAGTTGTAGTATGACAAATATATGAGATATATGCATACAATATTCACGAGTTCCTCATCTTTCTGACTGTGTAATGTCGTGCATTGAATTTTAACAGAAATGCGAACGAGAGACGTTATTATCTTTGACCCATCAAATGAATGTGGTCATTTATTTTCAGAATCAAAGTTTAACATCAAACATTTACATTAATTTGGCAAAATATGAAAATAATAACAGACAAGTTTCACAGAAAATGAGCATCGATCACTCGGCGGTGAACGAGGACTTTGCTTCAGATATTTCTAAAATATCTGTACTGGTTTTGTGAGAGAGAGAAGAGTTTAAGATGAAATGGAGATTTATCTTACAGAGAACTATGTGAGGGAATTAATATCTGTAGACCAGAACGTGCACGCTTCATCAGATCTCAGCTCGCCTCCGGTACACTTTAGTCGAAGAAGAGACCGTTACCTGGTTGATGATAGATCAGCTCGATAGAGAATCCTCCAGACCTTTCAGCGTCTCCGTTGAGAGCTGCTGAAATCCTTAGATAGTCGTGCGTGGGTTGTTCAAACAGAAGTTATAATTCCAAACGTCTCTGACTCTCCTGAATTCTCGAATTCTCTTCCATTCACTTCACCATTCTCCATGAATTCTCCATGAATTCTAACAAATTCTAACCTGAACTGGGAAGTTGCCACATTTTAAATGGGTCGACTTCCGGTTCAATTTAGAGCTTTCTGATTCGTGGATGTACCAGAAAGAGGTGTGTTTTTTGACGTAAGGTATTATCAAAAGTCGAGGTCAGGGAATGAATTTGTTTTCAACATACAGAAAAGATTATTGCAGAATACCAGACTTTTTGGAGCCTCACTCTGTTGTATCTTTCCAAATAGTAAAACATGACATCCCATTTTCAGTAAACATTTAGTTGACCGAAGCTTCAACTTTCACATACTTACGACAGCTTGCTCATTGAAGACAGACAATCAAGAAATGCATATTAACCTGATTTCTTCTTTGAATGAGGAATAAAAATCATTACTTACTGTTTATGTAAAATAAAATGAGTAGTTCTTTTTCAACCTGTAAGCATTGAATGGAACTAACACAATTTGATTATCAAACATTTGTAAAACAGTAATGATTATAGAGGATTGTCTTTTCTGCTTGATTAATTCAAGAAAGAAAGTCA
>NW_023633913.1:0-1249 GCF_014905685.2 Nematolebias whitei | reverse complement strand
CTATTGTATAATGCCATTATTGTTCCACATTTAATTTACTGTATTGAAGTCTGGGGTAAAGCATGTAAAACAATTACAAATCCAATTTTTATTTTACAGAAAAATGCCATAAGAATTATTACCAGAAAAGATTATAACCATCCGTCAAATATATTGTTTCATCAGCTAAAGATATTAAAATTTTATGACTTGGTTGATTACAATATCTTACTGTTTATGTATGGGGCCAACAAAAACATACTACCTACTAACATTCAAGGGAAATTTGTTAAAAGAGATTATTATCTTAAGGGGATGGAGATGTTTGTGAAGCCGTGGTGTCGCACCAGTCTGAAGATGCGATCCACTATATCTCAAGGTATTAGATTGTGGAATGATCTGGAGGTTGATATTAAAAATGCCAAAACTATGTACATATTCAAGAAGATGATAAAATTTTTTTTTTTTTTTTTTTTAATTAAGTATAATGTGAGTTCATAAAAATTGTTTACAGTTGATCTTATATTTTAGCTAAGTTTTTATTTTATTATTTTTTATTTTTTTATTAATTCATCTTGCTTTTGTATAGTAATTTTGTTTGGAATATATTTTGGGGACAAGGGGCAGATATTATAAGAACTCATTCTTCTTCTGCTGCCTTTCATTTTATTTCTGTGATTGTATATCTTTTTTCTTTTCTTTAAATTGTATTATATTTGTTGTTTGGATGAAATGAAATGAATAAATAAAACATACATACATACATACATACATACATACATACATACATACATACATACATACATACATACATTTTCAGTCCAGTGAAATCTCGAGGTATTATTTGAGCTTTGAGATGTTGATCAGCTGCTCCTGGTTGTAAAAACACCTTGTTGTCATGATTGCGCATCATAACAAATGTCCATCCATCCATCCATCCATCCATTTTCTTCCGCTTATCCGGGGTCGGGTCGCGGGGGTAGCAGCCTAAGTAGGGAGACCCAGACTTCCCTCTCCCCAGCCACTTGGGCCAGCTCTTCCGGGGGAATCCCGAGGCGTTCCCAGGCCAGCTGAGAAACATAGTCCCTCCAGCGTGTCCTGGGTCTTCCTCTGGGCCTCCTTCCGGTGGGACGTGTCCGGAACACCTCACCAGGGAGGCGTCCAGAAGGCATCCTAAAAAGATACCCAAGCCACCTCAACTGGCTCCTCTCGACATGGAGAAGCAGCGGCTCTACTCTGAGTCCCTCCCGGATGATCGAGCTTCTCACCC
>NW_023633912.1:0-1250 GCF_014905685.2 Nematolebias whitei | reverse complement strand
TTTGGACCGGAGCGCCAAGAGACTTTTTCATAGGTCCTGAGAAGATACACATGTTCACCGAGTTTCAGATTTATCGGTCGAAAAACGGCTCGGGGCTGAAGTTTTAAAATATTCTAGGGGGCGCTAGAGAGGCTATTGCGCAATCATCATTGTTTCCTGTTCAAGGGGCGGGCAATGATCGATCATAGTGATTTTCATGAACCTCGGATCAAATCTGTGGAATTCAGAGCCAAACGTATTGTAACGGCGTCACTTCTGACTTCTCCACGCCGCCACGCCCACATCCTCCAGGGGAAACGCTTTGCGCTTCAAAGCAAGTCAGACCAACTTGTTATCTGCCTTCTAACACAGAATCATCCTGATTGGGTCAAGAGTGTCAGGGAGGGAGCATTCCAAGCAAAAAAAGTCACTTCCTGTTCTGAGGGGGCGGGGCTTTGATGACGTCAAAATTTGACCTCAGGGTATCGTCGGGCAAGGGACAGGGATGACTCGTGCCAAATTTGGTGCAAATGTGTTTTTCAAGTTGAAAGTTGTAGCGTTTGGAAATTTATGGCGTGAAGCTCAACTTTGAGGCCTGGCCACGCCCCTTTAACAAAACGAAACCGAAAGCTTTTGATAACTTTTACTCTTCAATGTCTTAAAGGCCTAATAACCAAGTTTTAAGTCGATCCTTCAAAATCCCTAGGAGGAGTTCGTTAAAATTCGCCGTTAAAAACGCCCAAAAATTAACCTTTGACCCAAAATGGCCGACTTCCTGTTGGTTTTGGATCAGAGCTCCAAGAGACTTTTTCATAGGTCCTGAGAAGATACACATGTTCACCGAGTTTCAGATTTATCGGTCGAAAAATGGCTTGGGGCTGAGGTTTTAAAATATTCTAGGGGGCGCTAGAGAGGCTATTGCGCAATTATCATGGTTTCCTGTTCAAGGGGCGGGCAATTATCGATCATAGTGAATTTCATGAACCTCGGATCAAATCTGTGGAATTTAGAGCCAAACGTATTGTAACGGCGTCACTTCTGACTTCGCCACGCCGCCACGCCCACATCCTCCAGGGGAAACGCTTTGCGCTTCAAAGCAAGTCAGACCAACTTGTTATCTGCCTTCTAACACAGGATCATCCTGATTGGGTCAAGAGTGTCAGGGAGGGAGCATTCCAAGCAAAAAAAGTCACTTCCTGTTCTGAGGGGGCGGGGCTTTGATGACGTCAAAATTTGACCTCAGGGTATCGTCGGGCATGGAACAGGCATGA
>NW_023633911.1:0-1250 GCF_014905685.2 Nematolebias whitei | reverse complement strand
AATAATATTAAGATTTCAGATCTACCGTTTATTAGCACAAATATAAAAAGACATGTTTGCTTTAAAAGCATCAGTATTAGCTCTTCTCTGACAGCATGGTGGGAGTATTTGAAAATGACAAAATCTTCACTACTCCCCTGTAGACATACACCCATCTGGAACAATCCTGACATCCTACAAGAAAATAATATGTTAAATTTCCCAGGTTGGAGAGTCAAGGGAATTGAACGTCTGGAACACATATATGAAGGTGTAGACTTTATTCCATTTAATAATTTAATAATACAATTTGACATTGAAAATAAATACTTCTTACAATATCAACAAATTAAGTCTATCATAAAAAAGAAATTTAAGCTTAATAAAACTTTGTTAGAAACACCAATATGTGTGTTAGAGTTCCTTAATCTTAAATCCCCCAAATTATTATCTAAAATATACAAGAAATTGTCTAGAATCAATGACTCCATAATGTTACCTGTTGCAAAATGGGAGTCAGATTTATCAATCAATTTTGACCAAAACACCTGGTCTCAAATATGTTTAAGAACATTTAAAATGACTAGAATCTCCAACTTACAATTAATACAGTATAAAGTTCTTTATAGAGTACATTATACAGGTCAGCGAATGTTTCGGATGGGATTTACATCATCTAACAACTGCTCACAGTGCACAGGCAATATTCCTGATGATTATATCCATGCACTCTGGTTCTGCCCACCCGTTCAGAGGTTCTGGGTCCAGGTTTGTGAAGACTTGTCTAAATGTCTGAAATGTAATATTCCACTCTCTCCGTCTGTTTGCTTATTGGCTATCTTGGAAGATGTTACCCTGGAAAAAAATACATGTCGCATGATTTTCACTGCCTTATGCATCGCAAAGAAAACCATACTCCTGAATTGGAAAAATAAAAATAATCTTAGCATTAATCAGTATAAAAATCTTCTGTTAGATCATATTAGTCTTGAAACAGCATCTGCCGACACATTGGATCAATCTCTGTGGGCTCCTTTGATCGGCTCCGTTACATAGTGAGGGTGGGTAGTCTGGGATCTGACCTTGTGGGGCCTTGGGGTTGATGTGGAGGTGGGTGTATGGGTTTGGGGCCCCGGGGGGGGTTGCCGGGGGCTGGGCTCTTGGGGGTACCTGGGCAGGGGGGCACTGCTTTCCCTCTGGGGAGGGCCTGGGTGGTTCTGGGGGATGTCTGCTGGTGGCTGCATGCAGGCCCTCAGGTGGTCTATGGCGGC
>NW_023633910.1:598-1250 GCF_014905685.2 Nematolebias whitei | reverse complement strand
TGGGGGGAAACCGGAGTACCCAGAGAAAACCCACACATGCACGGAGAGAACATGCAAACTCAACCCAGAAAGGTCCCCTACTAAGATTCGATCCGGTAATCTTCTTGCTGGGGGCAACAGTTCTACCAACTTAGCCACCGTGCCGCCCTTTTTTTTTCCTACCTGTATGAGAAACCGGAGTGCCCGGAGAAAACCCATGCATGCACGGAGAGAACATGCAAACTCAACCCAGAAAGGTCCCCTGCCAGGATTCGATCCGACAACCTTCTTGCTGAAAGGCAACAGTTCTAACAACTTAGCCACCGTGCCGCCCTTTTTTTTTCTTACCTGTATGAGAAACCGGAGTGCCCGGAGAAAAACCCATGCATGCACGGAGAGAACATGCAAACTCAACCCAGAAAGGTCCCCTGCCAGGATTCGATCCGACAACCTTCTTGCTGAAAGGCAACAGTTCTAACAACTGAGCCACCGTGCCGCCCTTTTTTTTTACCTGTAGGAAAAACCGGAGTACCCGGAGAAAAAACACACTTGCACAAACAGAACATGCAAACTCCACCCAGAAAGGTCCCCTGCCAGGATTCGATCCGACAACCTTCTTGCTGAAAGGCAACAGTTCTACCAACTGAGCCACCGTGCCGCCCTTTTTTTTCTT
>NW_023633910.1:0-498 GCF_014905685.2 Nematolebias whitei | reverse complement strand
GCACAAACAGAACATGCAAACTCCGCCCAGAAAGGTCCCCTGCCAGGATTCGATCCGACAACCTTCTTGCTGAAAGGCAACAGTTCTAACAACTGAGCCACCGTGCTGGCCTTTTTTTTTACCTGTAGGAAAAACCGGAGTACCCGGAGAAAAAACACACACGCACAAACAGAACATGGAAACTCCACCCAGAAATGTCCCCTGCCAGGATTCGATCAGACAACCTTCTTGCTAAGAGGCAACAGTTCTACCAATTGAGCCACCGTGCCGCCCTTTTTATTTTTTTACCTGTAAGAAAAACCGGAGTACCCGGAGAAAAAACACACACGCACAAACAGAACATGCAAACTCCACCCAGAAATGTCCCCTGCCAGGATTCGATCCGGCAACCTTTTTGCTGAGAGGCAACAGTTCTACCAACTGAGCCACCGTGCTGCCCTTTTTATTTTTTTACCTGTAGGAAAAACCGGAGTACCCGGAGAAAAAATACACACGCAC
>NW_023633909.1:0-1250 GCF_014905685.2 Nematolebias whitei | reverse complement strand
TCTGGTCCACCCACCAGTTACAAAAAATTATGGGCAAGTTTGGAGACCACTAAGACTCATTACAAAATCAAGGAGAAACAGAGGAACATGTATAATTCCTCTATGAGCACCTTTAAATGTTCTCTCTTGCTTTAACCTCTCACCTGGTGCACAGTTTGTGCGCTCACTCACATCGCACTGAACTTGTTCACACCAGCGAGCACTTCAATCAAATGTGGGCTAATAATTAGCATTATTCCTATGTGTATTTGAAAGGAATCCGTACACAGCCGCTTCCGCAGGTGGTAAATTTTTCATATACTGTATAAGTGTGAAAAACAGACAGACATGGAGGGACAAATCATACAGCAGCTCCATGCTATTCATTGCTCATTTGCATCCGATGGATGCATCTATTAGAGGCGTTTACTGACAGCCTGATTGTGCTTGGTAATTATTGCATCTCCTCTCCTATTTTGCTCTCTGCACTTTCATCACAACCTGTATAAGAAAGACTGTTAAATATAAATCCACGATGCTTTAAATTGGGATTTTTTTGTTCCCATTGTCAGACTAGGGGCCAGAGTTTGGCATCCTGCAGTGCATAACTGGGGAACTGTTTGCTTCTTTCCCCTTGTGCATGTGAAATTTGGCTGTGGGAGTGTATGTATATTGCATATGAGCCCTAATCAGACTGTGGGCAGGAGGGACAGGATCTCTGGGGATAGTAAATGGGGATTTATGTGTGAGTGTGTTTGTGTCACCTCACTGTCAGTTTATTTCCACCACCAGTGATTATTTAGCAAATTCCCTTCATACCTACTGGCATTTTCTCCTTCCTTTTTGTTGCTTTGCCTGTCCAGTCTGTACATACATACACAGTGAAATCACACACTGTAGCATATAAACAAAACTTGCAAATGTTTTCATATATGCACAGATACTTTTATGCATGTGCTTCAGGCGCCTGGGTGAGTGCTTAGTTGCTTACATGCTTAGAGCAAATTCTTCTGTAGTTTGTGGTGGTGTGTGCTGGCTTCAGCACACTCGTCTGAGCATGGACTTGAGAAACTGCCTAAACTGGACAGAAATGATGAGAAGAGCAGAACAGAGGAAAAGGCCTTTAAAGGATGGATCCTGTTCTATGGCCATCATCTTCCCTCTTTTCGTGTGTGTGCTGCTTCTTGAATTCTGGTGGTGCCACAGTCAATAGTTAATTTAAGACTGACACCGGAGAGGAGGGTTCGTGCTATCTTGGTGCGGACTGTTTC
>NW_023633907.1:0-1250 GCF_014905685.2 Nematolebias whitei | reverse complement strand
TGACCATGTGAGCAGCTGGTTTTGGTTGTCAGCAGCAAACTCTGAGAAGGTGCTATTTAAGAGACTGAGCTGAATACAGCACCTCAGACTGAGGAAGTCTCTCGCATGAGAGACGAAACGTTTCTATTTTTTTTTTTGCTTTGTTTTGTTTTTTGTTTTTTTGAATGTCCATAGGACCAGATTGAACTTTTTTGGATTTTTCTACCTGGATTATTGAGCATGCATCATGATATAGCAAAGGTGTGTCTGTGGTTAACTTGTCTTTTTGTTTTTTTTTTGTCCAAAACCCTCCAAATGTTCTCTCTGTGAAAAAGTCAGTTTTAGATGTTTGTAGTTCATCATAATTTGCTAATTTGAGTCCTACACTGTATTAAATCATTAAAAACATAGTTTTGGAGATTTGGATGAGCTAAATTGTTGATATTTGGGACCAGACTTTATGAAAAATGTAATGCATTTAATGATCAAATATGAAATATAAATGATGCCTTCTCAATAACAGGTGGTTTGCCTGTATTTCCTGATGCATAGGTTTGCCTGTATCATGTGATTTTTACTGTTCAAGTATTTTTAGCAACAAGAAAGTTCATAAATTATCATTTATAACAGCAACCTTCATAATGAGCAAGTTTATTCTCAGTGATAAAACTCCTAAAAGTTGACACTGGAAATGTGATTTAGATGTTAAGTAATCGTTAAATTCATCCATCCATCCAATATCTTTTACCCGCTTCTTCCATTTTTGGGTCACGGGGGTCGCCGGTGCCCATGTCCAGCAATCACTGTGCGAGGGGCGGGGTACACCCTGGACAGGTCGCAAGTTCATCACAGGGACACATAGAGACAAACGAGACAAACAACCATTCACTCTCTCACTCACACCTAGGGACAATTTAGAGTTACCAATCAGCCTAACATGCATGTTTTTGGTCTGTGGGTGGAAACCGGAGTACCTGGAGAAAACCCACGCATGCACAGAGAGAACATGCAAACTCCACCCAGAAAGGCCCCTGGATCTGGATTTGAACCAGGGACCTGTTCGCTGAGAGGCAGCAGCTCTACCAGTTGCACCACCGTGCTGCCCTTCGTTAAATTCAAAAGGGTGATATTAAAAAATTAATTTGTCACAGATGGTCCTTTGTTCAGAACAGAATAACTTGAAATTTAGTTTTTCGGCCTTTAAAATGGTTCTTTTGTACAATTATGTTGGTATAATGTATATGCAGACATAATATGGTGATTATGAGTGT
>NW_023633906.1:0-1250 GCF_014905685.2 Nematolebias whitei | reverse complement strand
GATCTGAGATAAGGCAGCTCTGCCTGGTCCCTTTATTTAACATGCACGAAACAGTTGAAACCTCTTTCCTTATTTTTCAACGCAGCATGTAAATGGTAAATGGACTGTACTTATATAGCGCCTTTCTATCTTATTTCAAGATACTCAAAGCTCTTTACACTACAATCTGTGTCCTCATTTACCCATTCATACAGCACTCTACTAGATCTCTACAAAGCTAATTGAACAAATCATTCTAAAGAGACTAATCAGAGCTTTATCACATTCATAAACCGATGGGACACACATCAGAGGCTATGAGGGGTTCAGTGTCTTGCCCAGGGACACTTCAGCATGTGACTGCTGGTGGATTCTAACCCCCAACTCTCGCATTGGAGGACGACTGCTCTAACCACTCAGCCACAGCCGCATGTCTCTCTGAACAAATGTTTGATCTGCAGTTGATTGATTTAAGTTTGTCTTCTCAACTGTAATGAAGTCTGTTGAGTTGTGTGTGAGACAGAAACATTTTTTCTGACTGTTTACTCTCTGGGTGGCACAGTGGCTCAGTTGGTAGAGCTGTTGCCTCTCAGCGAGAAGGTCGCCAGTTCAAATCCTGGCCTTGGACCTTTCTGGGTGGAGTTTGCATGTTCTCTTGGTGCACGCGTGGGTTTATTCCGGGTACTCCGATTTCTTCCCTCAGACCCCACTGTGGCTGAGTAAGGTGCAGCTGTGGCTGAGTGGTTAGAGCAGTCATCCTCCGATGCGAGAGTTGGGGTTCGATTCCACCAGCAGTCACATGCTGAAGTGTCCTTGGGCAAGACACTGAACCCCCCATTGTCTCTGATGTGTGTCCCATCGGTATATGAATGTGATAAAGCTCTGGTTATTCTTTGTACAGAAGTAGTAGAGTGCTGTATGAATGGGTAAATGCGGGCACCGATTGTGTTGCAAAGAGCTTTGAGTATCTTGATAAGATAGAAAGGCTCGATAGAGAGCTGGAGCAGCTGTTATCAGGGCTGTGAACTCTCTAGCAGCACACATGAAGGTGGGAATAATCTTGGAGAAGCTGCGAGCTCAACTCGACTTTAAGAAATCAATTCGGCTGTTTGGAGTTTCCATCAGAGGAATATATACCAGCGAGACTTTAAAAGGTAGAAACAGCAATTTACGAATTCTGCCTGACCCAAAACTGTGGCGGACTTATCTCAACTCCTCCTGGCATGTTTTGGAAAAAAAAAACAAAGATGCTTTGTCTGTCTCCTCACCCC
>NW_023633905.1:0-1250 GCF_014905685.2 Nematolebias whitei | reverse complement strand
ACAGATACTAGATTACCAAGCTTCTCAGTGTTTTTTACTCTAAAGCATTGAACTTAATAAACCTGCAATTTTTCTAAAAAGTCTCACAGTAACATTAGTTTAAAAACGCTTTTTAAACCGTTCACTTCCAGAAATTCGCTATTTTAACAGTTACTCATTAACCCAGGTTGGTGAATAGAAAAAGAAAAATTTTATGAGGAGAATCAGTCTTTCTTCAGAAAACTGTTATACTCCTCTTTCAACAGCAGGTGGCAGTGTTAGCTTTATACCAGCAGGAGCCTATGACAACTTCCTGTGTACGTTCTGTTGACATCCTGTCGTTAGCTTTTTAGCTTAAAATTAGCATCGGCTAAACTCGGTTAAATCAACATTTCTGAACGGATTTAAAGCTTAAACGTGGCGTTGTTTCAACAAGCACGACTTCTTTGCATGAACATGAGTTTTGGGGACATGTGGCAAATTTTATTTAGTGATTTTAAGCACAGAAAAGGCTTCGGTTCAACCGAGCTCATTTCCGGGTCACGTGACTGAATCTACCAATGACAGAACAGCAACGGGGGGTGGGTTCTATATCGCTGACTCAGAGGAAGTGACGCAGACACGTCACTCATTTCTCAGCGTATCAGAGCGTCCCAACTCAGCGGTTTTCGACCAATCGCTGCTCGCCATTTTAGCTATCTTTGTTAGCATTAGCCTGAACGTTCCGGTCAACTTTTCGTCTTTTAAACTGTCAAAATGCACTATTTTCTGTTAAAAATGTAACGAATAAGCTCTCAAAGCTCCACTGAGACTTCGCTCAGTCCTTAAAACGTCTCTCCATCCATTTAAAACACTCGTTCGGACTTATCAGAACCGAGCCGGACCAGAACCGGGTCTGCAGCAGAACCTCCGTCCGTTTAAACAGAATCCACGTTTTTCACAGCTCATCAACTTTGTCACACACAACAGACGTACAAATTCAGCTTTTAAACAGACATATTGACTCTCAATTTCAGCTTTCAAAGCATCACAGTTGCAAAACATAGCTGTATTATCTCCAAGCATCGCATCTGCAAAACGCTGCATTTCACACAGAAGGTCTCTGCACTTTTCATTTCATGCCAACATGCTAATTCAATTGTCACACAAATACAGTCCATTTATGAAGCGTACGAGGCCACCAGTATGTTTAAACAAACGTACGGGCCACTAGTATGTAGATGAACATATGCTGTGATATATTCATAAATTAAACGGATTCTTTCATTTTT
>NW_023633904.1:0-1250 GCF_014905685.2 Nematolebias whitei | reverse complement strand
GAGGAGCAGTGGAAGTGGATGATCGAGGTCTCGGAGCCTAGAGGAGCGTGGAAGTGGAAGATCGAAGTCTCAGAGCAAGGAGGAGCAATGAAAGTGTCTCGGAGCATAGGAGTGCAATAGAAGAGGAAGATTCAGGTCTCGGAGCCTGGAGGAGCAGTGGAAGTGGAAGATCGAGGTATCAGAGCGTGGAGGAGCAGTGGAAGTGGAAGATCGATGTCTCAGAGCCTGGATGAGCATTTTAAGTGGAAGGTCAAGGCCTTGGAGCCTGGAGAAGCAGTGGAAGTGGAAGTTTGAAGTCTCAGAGCCTAGGAGAGCAGTGGAAGTGGAAGATGCAGGTCTCAGAGCCTGTAGGAGCAGTACAAGTTGATGATTAAGGTCTCAGAGCCAGGAGGAGCAGTGGAAGTGGAAGATGAAGGTCTCAGAACCTAGAGGAGCAGTGGAAGGGGCTCGGAGCCTGGGAGAGCTGTGTAAGTAGAAGATCAAGGTCTCAGAGCCAGGAAGAGCAGTGGAAGTGAAAGATAGTGGTCTTGGAGCAATCGGAGAGCAGTGGAAGTGGAATATCAAGGTCTCAGAGCCTGGAGGAGCAGTGGAAGTGAATGATCGAGGTCTCGGAGCCTGGGAGAGCAATTGAAGTGGAAGATCAAGGTCTCAGAGCATGGGAGATCGTGAAAGTGGAATATGGAAGTCTCAGAGTCTGGGAGAGTAGTGAAAGTTGAAAATAAAGGTGTTGGATCCTGGGAGAGCAGTAGAAGTGAAAGACTGATGTCTCAGAGCCTGGAGTAGCAGTGGAAGTAGAAGATTGAGATATCGGTGCCAGGATTAGCGGTGGAAGTGGAAGATCAAGGTCTCTGAGCCTGGAAGAGCAGTGTAAGTCGAAGATCGAGGTCTCGGAGCCTGGGAGAGTAGTGGAAGTTGAAAATCAAGGTTTCGGAGCCTGGAGGAGCAGTGGAAGTGGATGATGGAGGTCTCGGAGTCTGGAAGAGTAGTAGATGTGTAAGATTGAGGTATCAGAGCCTGGAGGAGCTGTGGAAGTTGAAGATTGAGGTCTTGGAGCCAGGAGGAGCAGTGGACATTGAAGATCAAGGTCTTAGAGCCTGGAGGAGCAGTGTAAGTGGAAGAACAAGATCTCAGAACCTTGACGAGCAGTGGAAGTGGAAGCTGGATGTCGCAGTGCCTAGGAGAGCTGTGGACCTGGAAGATGGAGGTCTCGGAGCCTGGGAGAGTAGAGGAAGTTGAAAATCAAGGTCTAG
>NW_023633903.1:0-1250 GCF_014905685.2 Nematolebias whitei | reverse complement strand
ACACAAAGATCCACAAAACAAAAAAGGTATGAACACAAACCCACATCATGACACTTGAAGCCTCACTGTTCCACCGGCCTCCCTCTCATTCACACATGTACTCTGTCTTACTACAGCTGACTTTCATTCCTCTTCTTTCAAGTGCATTCCACCTCTCCAAGTTCTCTTCCACCTGTTCCCTGTTCTCACCACAGATCACATCATCTGCAAACATCATAGTCCACGGGAATTCCTGCCTGACCCAGCAGATAAATCTAAAATGTGTGCCTGAGAAAGAAACACGTGTGTGTGATCTGAATGAAATGACCATGTCAGATGTTTCTTCTGTTCTTTTTAAGTGTAGTCTTTTTGACTCTTGTTTACTTTCTGACCTCTCCATTGTTGCCTCTCCTCTCTGCAGAACATTGTACAGTTCTGCCTCTCTTTGAGGGTTGCACGCTGTGTGACTGTATATGGGATCACAGAGGCCTGACCTATTTACTGAATATTCTTCCCTCTATCGTTCTGTTTTTGTTCTGTCCCTCACTCCTGCTGTTGACTTGTACTACATGTGTATGCATCTCCATCACTCCGTTGTGTGCTCAGAACCCCTCATTTCCTCTGATGTGTGTCCCATCAGTGTAAGAATGTGAAAGCAAAGAAAATGTGATTATTCTTTGTAGAGATCTAGTAGAGTGCTGTATGAATGGGTAAATGAGACACAGATTGTAGTGTAAAGAGCTTTGAGTGTCTTAATAATATGGAAAGGTGCTATATAAGTACGGTCAATTTACCATTTGTTTAGTTGTGTAAAATAATAATAATAAATCACAGGCATGCCACTAAACTATGATTTTTCACAATTCCAACCTTCTTGCATTAAGAAACAATAAACATTCAATTCAATTCAGTTATTCATATAGCGCCAAATCACAACAAAGTTGTCTCAGGGCACTTTACAGAAACATTAACAAAAATAAAAGCCAATTAAATGGTAAATGGTATGGTATGGTATAAAGTTTATTCATTTTAAAAATACAAAACAATTTCATAACAATATAAAAAATACAAGAGATTTAAAATGAAAGGCAGCAGAAGAAGAAAAAAATCTTATTATATCTGCCCCTTTTTTCACACAATTAGTTCAATCACAATAATTTTCAAGTAACAGAACAAAATGAATAACTCTTTTTATTTTTTTCTAATTCTAATACAAAAACTGTCTCTTAATTTTTCTAATTCTAATACAAAAAACTGTCTCTTAATTTTTC
>NW_023633902.1:0-1250 GCF_014905685.2 Nematolebias whitei | reverse complement strand
ATCTCATATATTGTCATACTACAACTAGTGACACGTACCCACGTGACCCACTACAACTGGTGGCCCGTAAGTCTCATAAATGACTGTTAATTCGTGTAAACATTGATTTTTCCATGTTGGCATGTTGAAAAAACAACAGTTTATCAGCTGATTGAAACGCTGCGCCGCTGTGTTACGCTGCATGTTTTAAGCGTGTCGGTCTGTGGAGCTCAGTGAGGCTCACAGAGAGCTGAAATTGTGTCATTAAGTCTTGTGTAAGCTGAAATTGTACGTCTGTTACGTGTAACTAAAAGCTGATGAGCTGTGGAAGACGTTATTCTGTTTAAAAGTACGAGGTTCTGCTCTAAGACCCGGCTGTGGTCCGGTTCGGTTCTGTTCAGTTTGAACGAGTATTTTGAATAGATGGATAAACGTTTTAAAAGCTGAGTGCCATCTCAGAACACAGTCAGGCAGTTATTCGTTACAATTTTTAACAGAAAAAGTGCATTTTGACAGTTTAAAAGACGAAAAAGATGACGAACTATTTTCAGGCTAAACCTAGCATGCTTGCTGCTAACGCTTCCTGATTGGTTGAAAAAGACCGTGTGTAACGTTCTCATTGGATGAGGGACGTGTCAATCACGCCACCCGGAAATGAAATTCGTTTTCATAGGGAAATAAAATCTGCTTTTTAAAGCTGAAAAGTAACTTTAAAGTGGTTTTGACACGCTGGTCAAGTGCTTCGAAGCATACTCGCTGAAATTTTGCCACGTTAGAGTTTAAAATTCGTTATAAAATGATGTTTTTAAACAACGCTAGCGATGCTAATTTTAAGCTAACGACCGGAGCCTTAGCTACGCTTAAAATCACTAAATAAAACTGCAATATTGTCCCAAAAACTCATGTTTCAAGCTATAAAGTCTGATTGAAAAACTTTTGCCACGTTTGTGCAAAAAATCCGTTCAGAAATGTTGATTTTAACCGAGTTTAGCCGAAGCTAACTTCAAGCTAAGCGGCTAACAACAGGATGTCAACCGAACGCCACAGGAAGTCATAGCGACCCCTACTGGATAACACAAACAGTGTCTGAGTTGAGATTAGTAAGGTAAGGCTGACATCTCCTGGCGAAACTTGAGAAGACAGGTTTCACTCGCTTTTTAGGCTTAAATAGTGAAATTAAACGTTTTATTTCTTCTGAAAGGCATTTTTGAGTTAATGAACTTCCTCAAAGCTGAATAAACACTGTTATCTTGCATTTTAAAAGTTAAAAA
>NW_023633901.1:0-1251 GCF_014905685.2 Nematolebias whitei | reverse complement strand
TGTAGTGAACCTGATCTGACCCTGATGACCTCAAATCTATCAGATGGACAGAGACTGTTATTTCATTGATCTGAATACAGTTTGAGCCATCTGGTGACTCTCTTTCTTGAATTAATCAAGCAGAAAAGACAATTTTTATAATCATCACTGTTTTACAAATGTTTGATAATCAAATTGTGTTAGTTCACTCAATGTTTACAGGTTGAAGAGAACTACTCATTTTTATTTTACATAAACAGTAAGTAATGATTTTTATTCCTCATTCAAAGAAGAAATCAGGTTAATATGCTTTTCTTGATTTTCTGTCTGAAATGAGCCAAGTTTGTAAGTATGTTAAAGGTCGGTTTTCGGTCAACTAAAATGTTTACCGAGAAAAATGTCATGTTTAAACTTTTTCAGAAGATAATAAGTGTGAGACTCCACGAAGTCTGAAGTCCTACAATAATCTTTCTGTTGTCACTAAAACAATCCTTGACTTATGATAACATCTTACATCACAAACCACACCTCTATTCCTGGTCCATCGACCAATCAAAAGCTCTCAAATGACCCGGAAGTCGACCCATTTAAAATGTGGCAACTTCCCAGTTCATGTTAGAGTTGAAAGAGTTGAAGGAGTTGCAAGAAGCTGAGACGCTGAGTTGCTGGAGTTTGTTGGTTGCTGTGTTGCTGCACTCAGAAATGAGTTCAACTAGAGAGCGCACAGAGTGATGGAGTTAGAGCTCTTGGATGCAGACGCGTTCAGGATGATCCAGAGACGTTTTGGAATTATAATTTCTGTTTGAACACCACGCACGACTCTCGAAGGATTTCAGCTGCTCTCAACGGAGACGCTGAAAGAGTCTGAAGGATTTTATACCGACATTGAGTCATCGTCAACCAGGTAACAGTTTCTTCTTCGACTAAAGTGTACCGGAAGCAAGCTGAGATCTGATGGAGCGTGCACGTTCTGGTCATAACAGATTAATTCCCTCACATATCTCTCTGTAAGATAAATCTCCATTTTAAACTCTGCTTTCTCATGAAATCAGTACAGATATTTTAGAAATATCTGAAGCAAAGTCCTCAATCACCGCCGCGTGATTGAAGCTCATTATCTGTGAAACTTGTCTGTTATTATTTTCATGTTTTGCCAAATTAATGTAAATGTTTGATGTTAAACTTTGATTCTGAAAATAAATGACCGCATTCATTTGATGGGTCAAAGATAATAACGTCTCTCGTTCGCATTTCTGTTAAAATTCAATGCAC
>NW_023633900.1:0-1251 GCF_014905685.2 Nematolebias whitei | reverse complement strand
TGTAGTGGACTAGGCCTACGTCGAAACTAAGTCTAAGGTCAAAACTCTTGACCTTTAGAACCTTGTGGGACAGGAACTGTCATTTCATGTATTTGAATACATAAATACAGGTTCACCCATCCTGAGACTTTCTTTCTTGAAGATTCAAGTGAAAAGAACACTCTCTTTTTATTATCATTACTATCTTACAAATGTTGATAATCAAAGTGTCTTAGTTCAAACCATTTTAGATGTTGCAGTGAACTAATCAATTTTATTAACTGAGTAATGATTTTTATTCTCATGTCAAAGCTGTTACAGAATAATTATGCATTTTCTGATTTCTGCTTTTGAATGAGCAAGTGTGTGCGTTTACAAGGTTACAGTCAAACGAAAAACAAGTTGTTATGTTAAAACTGTCATGTTTTAGAATCCTCTCAGACGTAAGTAGAGATGTTTTGCACCTGTTTCCTGAAACACGCCAAAACAAAACCCTCTCTGTCTGTGAGAACATTTCTGATCTGCCTCATAACAATTCTCGCTGCCTCTAACCTCTTACGTCACAAAACCCACCCCGTCTGGTCGTTTCTGACCAATGAACAAATCCCAAAAAGTGAACCGGGAAAGAGTCTTTAAAATGTCAGTACTTCCTGGTCTAGTCAGTTCCGTGGGAGTTCTGTAAACTACACGAGAGCTAAAGTTCTGATGGAGTGCTGTTGGAGTTCCTGACATGACAACAAAGCTCTTCCGAGTTCCATGGGATTATAACATTTTCCACTGAGGTGAATGTGTGTCGAACAGAGCCTCGCCATTACTTCGGACGAGTAACAGCATCCTACTGAGACGCTGAAAGGGTGCGTTAAACGGAATCTCACCTGAGACATCTCCAGGTAAAGGAGCCGATTTCATCACCTAAGTGTACTGTAAGGAAAAGCTGAAGAAAGCCGGAGAGTGTCGATTCTGGTGAACACTTAATTTCCCTCACACACCATCCTTTACTCCCTCTAAACTTCTTTCCATCTTTAAACTTTTCTATCAAGTAGAAGTTCTTCCAGATATTTAGAAATGTCTGTGTAAAATGCTCACCCACATTCATGTGGGCAAAAGATCATAGTTGTACAGTTTTCATAAATGTCTTTGGTGCAGCAACGGAAAAATCATGGCCGTATGATTTTTCCTGATTGATTGCTTTGTTGTTATTTTCATAATTTGCCAAATTAATGTACATGTTTGATGTTAAATTTGATTCTGTAAATAAATGACCGCATTCAT
>NW_023633899.1:0-1251 GCF_014905685.2 Nematolebias whitei | reverse complement strand
ATGTCATATATGGATATATTCATACAATTTTTCACGAGTTCTTCATTTTTCTGACTGTGTAAATGTCGTGCATTGAATTTAACAGAAATGCGAACGAGAGACGTTATTATCTTTGACCCATCAAAATTAATGCGGTCATTTATTTTCAGAATCAAAGTTTAACATCAAGCATTTACATTAATTTGGCAAAATATGAAAATAATAACAGACAAGTTTCACAGATAATGGACATCAATCACACGGCGGTGACTGAGGACTTTGCTTCAGATATTTCTAAAATATCTGTACTGATTTTAGGAGAAAGGAGAGTTTAAGATGGAAATGGAGATTTATCTTACAGAGAGATGTGTGAGGGAATTAATCTGTTTGACCAGAAACGTGCACGCTCCTTCAGATCTCAGCTTGTGACGGTACGCTTGGTCGAAGTAGAAACCGTTACCTGGTTGATGATATATCAGCGTCGGTATAGGATCCTTCCTTGACTCTTTCAGCGTCTCCGTTGAGAGCAGCTGAAATCCTTAGAGAGTCGTGCGAGGTTATCCAAACAGAAGTTATAATCCCAAAACGTCTCTGCATCTGGATCCTTTAACTCTCTTCATGAGTTAGAGCTCTGTTTCACTCTTACACTTTAACTCCATCACTCTTCAGCACTCTGTGTGGAACTCTCAGAGCTCTGCAGCATCAGACTCCCTAAGAACCGGGAAGTTGCCACATTTTAAATGAGTTGACTTCCGGGTCAATTTAGAGCTTTCTGATTCGTGGATGGACCAGAATAGAGGTGTGGTTTGTGACGTAAGATGTTATCAAAGTCAAGGGCAGAGAATGAGATTATTTAACAGACAGAAAAGATTATTGGAGAAAAAGCAGACTTCGTGGAGTCAAACTCCTATTATCTTCTGAAAAAGTTTAAACATGACATTTCTTCTCAGTAAACATTTTAGTTGACCGAGACTCGACCTTTAACATACTTACAAAACTTGCTCATTGAAGACAGAAAATCAAGAAATGCATATTAACCTGATTTCTTCTTTGAATGAGGAATAAAAATCATTACTTACTGTTTATGTAAAATAAAAATGAGTAGTTCTCTTCAACCTGTAAGCATTGAGTGAACTAACACAATTTGATTATCAAACATTTGTAAAATAGTAATGATCATAGAGGATTGTCTTTTCTACTTGATTAATTCAAGAAAGAAAGTCTCCAGATGGCTCAAACTGTATTTCTGGATGCAGATCAATGAAATACCAG
>NW_023633898.1:0-1251 GCF_014905685.2 Nematolebias whitei | reverse complement strand
TGAAAAGTCATTCTCAACTGATTCAACAGATTGTGGGTTGACCTCACAACACGCAGTGAGAATCCCAACCCCACCAAACGCACCGCCAACATTTGTCAGACAATACAAGATCCCTCTGGCGGCACACCAGCCTGTCCAGGAGATCATTGATGACCTTTTGGTCAAAGGTATAATCAGACAATGTAATAGCACCTACTCTGCGCCTCTATGGCCAGTTTTAAAACCAAATGGTAAGTGGAGACTTACCATAGACTACAGGAAGCTAAATAAACAAGTACCTTTATCCAGGTGGCCAATGACTCAGCTCCATCAGGAACTGCCAAAGGTCACCGATGGTAAGTACTTCTCGACCCTCGACGTCGCCTCTGGTTTTTGGACCATCCCTGTGCGCGCCGAGGACCAACACAAACTAGCTTTCACTTTTGGCAGCCGACAATACACCTTTACCAGGTGTCCCTTTGGCTACGCTAACTCACCTGCAGAGTTCAACATCTTTTTGAACAAAGCATGTCCAGACGCCCACGAGCGTGGGACACTGATCTACGTGGACGACATCCTTTTGAGGCAGCCAACACTGAACTCTCATTTGGCTGAGATCGACCACGTCCTAAATCAGCTAACAACTGCTGGGGCTAAAATCTCACTGTCAAAGTGCCAGTGGTGCAGAACCAAAGTGGACTACGTTGGCCTCTTAGTAGGTCCAGACGGAGTACAACCACAGTTGACTCGCACCCAAGGCCTAGACAACCTCAAAGTCCCAACCAATCTCAAAGAACTACAGAGTTTCTTGGGAGTGTGTAACTACTCTCGCCAGTTCATAGAGCATTATGCGGATCTCGCAAAACCACTAACTGAACTCTTAAAGAAAGACGTTCCTTTTGTCTGGACTGATACACAACAGCAGGCAATGAACGCTCTCAAAGACAGGCTCAAGCTAGCCCCATGTCTAGTCTACCCAGACTACAACAAAGAGTTCTACCTGGAAGTGGGCTTCTCAACTTACTGCATGAGTGCAGGTCTGTATCAAATACACGACAAAGACAGGCGTGTTGTGGCCTACGCCAGCAAAACAATGGCAGGCCCTGAATTACGGTATTCAGACTGTGAGAAGGCTCTATTGACCACTGTGTGGGCAGTGAAACATTTCTCCTGCTATATTGGTGGACAGAGGATAATTGTTGAGACACAACACCAGCCAGTAACGTTTCTGAACAGCCAACGCATCAGAGATGGTGTGGTGACAAACTCACG
>NW_023633897.1:420-1251 GCF_014905685.2 Nematolebias whitei | reverse complement strand
CTTAAAATATTGTGGCAAGCTTGTAAACATCTCTTCAGACATATATGCAAGCTTGCAAACATCCCTTCAGACACATTTGGAAGCTTGAAAACATCAACTAAAACATAAAGGCAAGTTTGAAAACATCACATTAGACATATTGACAAGATTGAAAACATTCCTTCAAACAGATTGGCAAGCTTGTAAACTTCCCATCAGAGATAGTGGAAAGCTTGAAAACATACCTTGAGACACATTTGGAAGCTTGAAAACATCACTTCAGACCAAAAGGCAAGCTTGAAAACATCCCTTTAGACACATTGCCAATCATCCGTTATCATACATTTGCGAACTTGAAAACATCCCATCCGACATAGTGGCAAGCTTGAAAACATCACTTCAGACATAGTGACAAACTTGAAATCATCCCTTCAGACACATTGGCAAGCTTGAAAACATCCCTTCAGACACATTTGGAAGCTTGAAAACATCACTTCAGACAAAAAGGCAAACTTGAAAACATCCCTTCAAACAAATTGACAAGCTTGAAAACATCCCACAAAGTCACATTGGCAAGCTTGTAAACATCCATTTAGATACTTTTGGAAGCTTGAAAACATCCTTTTGGACATTGTGGCAAGCTTGAAAACATCCCTTAAAACATAGTGGCATTCTTGTAAACATCACTTCAGACATATTTGCAAGCTTGAAAACATTCTTTCAGATACGTTGGCCAGCTTGAAGACATCACTTTAAACACAGTGGCAAGCTTAAAAGCTACACTTCAGACATAGTGGAAAGCTTAAAAACATTACTTCAGTCATATTGGCAAGCATGAACACATCCCATCAG
>NW_023633897.1:0-410 GCF_014905685.2 Nematolebias whitei | reverse complement strand
ATTACTTCAGTCATATTGGCAAGCATGAACACATCCCATCAGACACATTGGCAAGCTTGTAAACTTCCCGTAAGACATAGTGGAAAGCTTGAAAACATACCTTCAGACACATTTGGAAGCTTGAAATCATTACTTCAGACAAAAATGCAAGTTTGAAAACATCACTTCAGACATAATGGCAAGCTTGAAAACATACTTTCAGACATAATGAAAGCTTGAAAACTTCACTTAAGACATATTGGCAAGCTTGAAAACATCCCCTCAGACACATTGGCAAGCTTGAAAATATCCATTCAGACATAGTGCAAAGCTTGAAAACATCTTTTAAGACATATTGGCATGCTTGAAAACATCCCTTTAGGCACATAGTGGTAAGCTACAAAACATAATTTCAGACATAGTGGCTAACT
>NW_023633896.1:0-1251 GCF_014905685.2 Nematolebias whitei | reverse complement strand
AGACTCATTGGTAAGCATCCTTTCGAACACATAAGAATGAATGAAAAGATCCCTTTGTTCATATTGGCAAGCTTGAATACATCCTTTCAGATGCATTGGCAAGCTTGAATACATCCATTCATACACAGAGGTTAACTCGAAATCATCCTTTTAGACATATTGGCATGTTTGAAAACATTCCATCAGACATAGTGGCAAGCTTAAAAAACATCCCTTCAGAAATGGTAGCAAACTTGAAATCATCCCTTCAGACACATTTGCAAGCTTGAAAACATCCCTTTGGACATAGTGGCAAGCTTGAAAATATCCTTTCAGACACATTGACAAGCTAGAAAACATCCCATAAAGTTACGTTGGCAAGCTTGTAAACATGCATTTAGACAATTTTGGAGGCTTTAAAACATCCCTTTGGAAATTGTGGCAAGCTTGAAAACTTCACTTAAAATATTGTGGCAAGCTTGAAAACATCACTTCAGACATATTGACAAGCTTGAAAATATTTTTTTAGAAACATTGGCAAGCTTGAAGACATCGCTTCAAACACAGTGGAAAGCTTAAAAACTACACATCAGACATAGTGGAAAGCTTGAAAACATTACTTCAGTCATATTGGCAAGCTTGTTAACTTCCCTTCAGACATTGTGGAAAGCTTGAAAACATCACTTCAGCCAAAAAGGCCAGCTTGAAAACATCCCTTCAGACACATTTGGAAGCTTGAAAACATCACTTAAGACAAAAAGGCAAGTTTGAAAACATACTTTCAGACTTAATGAGAGCTTGAGACATCACTTCAGACATATTGACAAGCTTGAAAACATCCCCTCATTGGCAAGTTCTAAAATATCCATTCAGACATAGTGCAAAGATTGAAAACATCCTTTTAGACATATTGACAAGCTTGAAAACATTCATTCAGATACATTGGCAAGTTTGAAAACATCCCATCAGACATAGTGGCAAGCTTGAAAACATCACTTCAGACACATTGCCATTCATCCTTTCTCATACATATGCGAACTTGAAATCATCCCTTTGGATAAAGTGGCAAGCTTTAAAACATCACTTCAGACACATTGGCAATCTTGAAAACATCCCTTCAGAGACATTTGGACGTTTGAAAACATCATTTCAGACAAAAAGGCAAACTTGAAAACATCCCTTCAGACACATTGACAAGCTTGAAATTATCCCATAAAGTCACATTGGCAAGTTTGGCAAAGTATCCATTTAGAAACTTTTGGAAGCTTGAAA
>NW_023633895.1:0-1251 GCF_014905685.2 Nematolebias whitei | reverse complement strand
GAGGAGCGAAACGTCTTCTGTTACAAATAAAGTCCAGTTGTTTTTGTATTGAACGCTTTTTGAATACTTTGGTATAAATAGTAATTAAACAAAACTATAGGTTTTGACTTGCAATTATAAATTTTTTGCTATTTTTTAAAAAATCAACTTCCTTAACTGATATTTCTTCGTAAGCTTTTTGAAAAGATTCATTCTCCTTGGGAAAAAAAAAGTCAGTGCTTGAATTTGAAACGAATGGCTGTCAAATACCCAAAC
Organism: Nematolebias whitei; assembly: GCF_014905685.2. Classification (NCBI taxonomy): domain Eukaryota; kingdom Metazoa; phylum Chordata; class Actinopteri; order Cyprinodontiformes; family Rivulidae; genus Nematolebias; species Nematolebias whitei. Next base: position 996 of record NW_023633895.1, on the reverse strand, counting down.
TATAAAAAAATTTACAGCAGTCATTTCTAGATGCTAACCTACACATATGGTCTCAATTTAAGTCTGAAAGCTGCCGCACAAATATTAAACTTAAAAAAAAAAAACGAGGATTATCGTGTATGTCATTTTTATTGTTTGAAAGTGCTTATGTACTTCTACTAGAAACAGCCATTATTTTCTTACCCACTTCTTCCTTTCTGGGTCACTGATGCCCATGTCCAGCCATGAATGATCGAGAGGCGGGGTACACCCTGTACAGGTCTCCAGTCCATCACAGGGACACAGAGACAATCATTCACTCTCTACACCTAGGGACAATTTACTTAGCAGTCAGCCTAACATGCATGTTTTTGGTCTGTGGGAGGAAACCCACGCATGCACGAAGAGAACATGCAAACTCCACCCAGAAAGGTCCCGTGCTGGGATTTGAATCGGCAACCTTCCCGATGAGACAACATCTCTACCCACTGAGCCACCCTGTGTTTATTCAGTGTTTTATAGACTAATTAGTCTTGAATAAATGCCTTTAGTAAAAAGACAAAACTATAGGTTTTGAATGGCAATTGTACTCTTCTTGCTTTATTATTTTTAAAATCAACTTCCTTAACTGATCCTGATGCAAGCTCAGTCATTCACTAAAAAGTTAAATCGGGTCATCTGGTCATATTATTCTTGGTTAAAACGTTTCGTTTCCTTAACTGACATTTTTCTTTGTAAGCTTTTTGAGAAGACTAGCTTCATGATCCTTGGAAAAAAGTCAGCGCTTGAATTTGAAACGAATAGCTGTCGAATATCCAACCTAAAACTAACTTTACAGCAGTCATTTCTAGATGCTAACCTACACACATGGTCTCAATTCAAGTCAAAGGCTGCAGCAAAGCTATTAAACTTAAAAAAGCAACAACAACAAAAAAAAAAAAAAGGATTATCTGTACCATTCTTATAGTTGGAAAATGCGTACTTCTACTAGAAACAAAGTTTTCTCAGTATCCAAAA
>NW_023633894.1:838-1251 GCF_014905685.2 Nematolebias whitei | reverse complement strand
AGACTCAGGAGACCCAAGGGAGAGTACCAACGAAGACGACCCGACAAAGGACAAGACAGAATAGGACTGCTTAAATACTGGGAGAAGATGAGACATGATGACAAACAGCTGGGACGAGACACAGGTGGCAACAATGGAAACTAATGAGGAAGCACGAGGAAAACAGACACAAACCGGGCCACAGAAAAGTACCGTCCTTACAGTACCCCCCCTCCAAATACGCCTCCAGGCGTCTCCAAAAAACCCCCCTCCCGAAGGACTAGGGCGGGTGGAGGGTGGCACTGCAAGGGTGGAGGGACCGAGGGACCAGAGAACGAGGACACGAGGAGCCAGAGAAAAGCGAGGACACGAGGAGCCAGAGAAAAGCGAGGACACGAGGAGCCAGAGAAAAACGAGGACACGAGGAGCCAGAG
>NW_023633894.1:672-828 GCF_014905685.2 Nematolebias whitei | reverse complement strand
GACACGAGGAGCCAGAGAAAAACGAGGACACGAGGAGCCAGAGAAAACAAAACACGAGGAACCAGAGAAAAGGGAGCCAGAGAAAACAAAACACGAGGAGCCAGAGAAAAGGGAGCCAGAGAAAACAAAAACACGAGGAGCCAGAGGAAGAGGGAG
>NW_023633894.1:0-662 GCF_014905685.2 Nematolebias whitei | reverse complement strand
CCAGAGGAAGAGGGAGCCAGAGAAAACAAAAACACGAGGAGCCAGAGAAAACGAGGAGAGAACGGACACGAGGAGAGAACGGACACGAGGAGAGAACGGACACGAGGAGAAAAAGGACACGAAGAACCAGAGAGAACGAGGAGCCAAAGAGAAAAAGGACACGAGGAACCAGAAAACGAGGAACCAGAAAAGGGAGCCAGAAAAAAGGGAAACACGAGGGATCACAAGGGATATGGACGGTCAAGGGACCGTCCCTAAGAGACACTGTTCCGACGGGCGGCCGGGAGGCTGTCCATCAAGCCGAGCCAGGTCAGGGGGGCGGCCGGGAGGCCGTCCAAAACACAGGACCCAAGGGAACACGGCCTGCATTAAGGGAGCCTGTTGAGCTGCAGCGAAGGGCGTGGAAGCCTGTTGAGATGCAGCGAAGGGCGTGGAAGCCTATTGAGCTGCAGGAGACGGCGTGGAAGCCTGTTGAGCTGCAGGAGACGGCGTGGAAGCCTGTTGAGCTGCAGGAGACGGCGTGGAAGCCTGTTGAGCTGCAGGAGACGGCGTGGAAGCCTGTTGAGCTGCAGGAGATGGCGTGGAAGCCTGTTGAGCTGCAGCGAGGGGCGTGGAAGCCTGTTGAGCTGCAGCGAGGGGCGTGGAAGCCTGTTGAGCTGCAG
>NW_023633893.1:663-1251 GCF_014905685.2 Nematolebias whitei | reverse complement strand
AAAAAACCTTTATTTAAGGACACCGGCTCATTATGTGTGGAGGATGTGTGCGCAGCCGCTGTGAGTTCATCCGAACTTACAGACTGGCTAAAGACAGACACTTCGATCATTGAATGATGATTTATTTCAACTTTCGTGTCACTTTTACACACACCCTCCGTAGACCGTCATTTTTTAAAACTTCTCCCCTTTGAGCTCTGCGATTTGTTTGCCCAGAGCGCTGTCTTGCAGGCGGTCTCTGGGGAAACGCTGAACTACAGGTTGCCGGGATGAAAAGGGCTGGACTCTGACGGGCGGGGCTGGTGGTGGAGCTGAGCAAGACAAAGCCACCATGGCCGGGATGAGCCGCGCGGCTTGATGAGGTGGCGCACAGCCTCTGGCACCTCCTCCGACTGCTTCGAGTTCGCCAGCGTGGTTTTGAAGCTGCTCCCGAACAGCGCGTCCGCCGTGATAGGGCCCTCCATCAGGTCTTTGTGCAGTTTCTCCGGCAGCGAGGGGGAGTGACGGAGCTAGGTGGATGTTGAATCATCGTCATCCACGTTGCAATCCTGGACAGGCAAACCGTAGAAGAGGCACATATATTGAAGG
>NW_023633893.1:0-563 GCF_014905685.2 Nematolebias whitei | reverse complement strand
CGGGATGAGCCGCGCGGCTTGATGAGGTGGCGCACAGCCTCTGGCACCTCCTCCGACTGCTTCGAGTTCGCCAGCGTGGTTTTGAAGCTGCTCCCGAACAGCGCGTCCGCCGTGATGGGGCCCTCCATCAGGTCTTTGTGCAGTTTCTCCGGCAGCGAAGGGGAGTGACGGAGCTAGGTGGATGTTGAATCATCGTCATCCACGTTGCAATCCTGGACAGGCAAACCGTAGAAGAGGCACATATATTGAAGGATGACGTCGACTGCTTTACAGAGGGAGCTCTTGGTCTCCTAAGGCAGGTCTGTGGCCTCCAGCCCCCACATGCTACAGTATATGCTAGCAGCGCCACGTTGTTGTTAGCTGCGGCTGCCTGAAAAGCACATTGATGGGCTCGATTGGAGATCGTGGTCACCGTCTGGTTGTGTTTCCCAGGAGGGACGGGACGCTGCTCCAACCTGGACAGCTTCACTCCGAAAGCTTCTGCGAGGCTTGGCTCAAGGGGGGGGTTACCGAGGGATAGCCCCGCTCGGTGAACCCCTCCACTCTGGTGATGGGTGCGGACT
>NW_023633892.1:0-1251 GCF_014905685.2 Nematolebias whitei | reverse complement strand
GAACAATGCCCCAAAGACCCATCTCTGCCTGATGCCCTCAACAAGTTTTATGCACGCTTTGAAGACCCGAACAGACCATCCAGCACCAGACTCACCTCACCACCAGATGAAGAGCATCTCAGCATGACCTCAGCCGAAGTAAGGAGTACTTTCAGGAGGATTAATCTGCACAAAGCAACTGGCCCAGAAAACATCCCCGGAAAAGTGTTCAAGGAATGTGCCGATCAGCTCTGCGAGGTGCTGGCAGACATCTTTAACACCTCACTTACCCTGGAGACAGTTCCCACCTGCCTGAAGACTGCCACCATCATCCCAGTCCCAAAAAACTCTACAGTGACTGGTCTGAATGACTATCGGCCAGTGGCCCTCACCCCAAAAGTCACTAAATACTTCGAAAAACTGGTCATGACTCACATCAAAACAACCATCAACATCAACGAGGACCCTCATCAGTACGCATACCGTGAGAACCGATCAACAGAAGATGCCATCTCTTCTGTGGTCCACACTGCGCTCAACCACCTGGAGCAGAAAAACTCTTACGTCCGTATGCTCTTTGTGGACTTCACATCCGCCTTCAACACCATGATCCCCCAAACCCTGATGGACAAATTATCCACACTAGGACTAAGCCCCTCCATTTGCAACTGGGTACTAGACTTCTTAACAAACAGACCACAGTTAGTGAGGATCCACAACTTCTCCTCCTCCACCATAACCCTCAGCACTGGCTCTCCTCAGGGATGTGTGTTGAGCCCTCTCCTGTTTACTCTGCTCACGTATGATTGTGCAGCTACCCATCCAGGCTGTCACAGTGTAAAGTTTGCAGACGATACAGCGGTGGTGGGATGCATCACAAACAATGATGAGTCCAGCTACAGGCAAGAGGTGGAACACCTGGAGAGCTGGTGCAAAGAGAATAACCTTCACATCAATGTGAAGAAGACAAAGGAGATGATTGTGGACTTCAGAAGGAACAAAAACATCTACACCCCCCTGAACATAAGAGGATCTGCGGTGGAAGTGCATGGTCTCCAGCTACAAGTACTTGGGTGTACACATGAATGACAACCTCAGCTGGAGCAACAACACCACCAGCCTGATCAAGAAAGCTCATCAGAGACTCTACTTCCTCAGGCGGCTGAGACGAGCTGGTCTGGGAAGCTCAGTCCTCACCTCCTTCTACAGGTGTGCAGTGGAGAGCATCCTGTGCTCCAGCATCAATGTGTGGCATGGAGGCTGCACAGCTGT
>NW_023633891.1:0-1251 GCF_014905685.2 Nematolebias whitei | reverse complement strand
CCCACTGATAGAGCTCAGGCTCACAGTGAGGGCGGCGGGGTACCTAGACCCTCCAACTGATCAGGCAGGCAGAACAGATAGACGTTTGATACCCAACAGACAAACAACCATCATGAACTCCATGCGGTACCAGTGGAAACTTTTTGCATTCTTTGCATACATTTTCGTTTTAGTTGTTGGTTTTATTTTCCTCTTACAACACTTTTGTTTTTTTCAAGACAAGGGATCGTCACACACAGAACTTAACACACCCACGCACCCGACGCGACTTATCCCAATTACTGAAACCTGACCATGAACATCAACACGACTACAGCACAAACTTATGGTGGCACCTGATGAATAGAACAGCTCACGAAGGAAACACCACTAATTGTTATGTATGCGCACACATGCCTTATGCCACACACAATTCAGGACTACGTACTCAACCAGTCTCCCCCAACCTACAGACTTGTCTGTATGGCTTGAGTATTCACCCAGGCCTACAACACTGGAACTCACGAAATTACTCACTACCTTTGTCTCATATACTAATAAAAAATGTGAATTTATTCGCCCTGCAAGCCAAGCTAATGTTGGGACGATTCCCCAAGGGCAACTGTACTGCAACCTCTGATGTACTGCCCCTGCCCCAAATACCACTAACCCTACCAGAAATTATCACGTTAACAAACTTAAAACCTGAAACACTAGGAAATTGCGTATTTAATAATGGTACTACTTCAGTAGGTACTCTCCCATGGAACCTATGTAAGACAGTATACTCTTTCTGTGATCTTCCCCCACCTAGGACAGGAAATGAGGCAACTTACCTGTACTGCACCTTTTGCAGAGAAGGAGAAAACTTCACAGACGGAAATCGTGCAAGCGGTACATCTTGTGATGGTTACAATTTAACCAATTGTGAGGGACTACTAACACAAAGAACTTTTCACATATACAAACACACAAAAGGCAGACAAAACGTGACTCGCTGTAGTGTTTCAGTTCCCGGAGATAAAGGCTCCAGGGTCCTGTCAGATTGGTATTTTCTTTGCGGCCACAAGGCATACACCGCTCTCCCTCCAAATTGGGGTGGATTATGTGCTTGGGTTCAGCTAACAAACCCAATGTTCGTATTAAGACAACCACCACAATCACGCGATAAGAGACCCCGTCGTTCACCTATGCCCAAAGTCACTAGATGGGGAGGGCTTACCATTAGCACGGGAGTACCATGGGAATACAGAATTTGGAACGGTGGTGAAA
>NW_023633890.1:0-1251 GCF_014905685.2 Nematolebias whitei | reverse complement strand
GTCAACATTTGTTTGTGCATTATAGAGATGCATCTGCAGGTCGCCCGTTATCCACCCAGCGCTTGTCACACTGGCTGTGTGAGGCCATTTCTGAAGCCTACAGAGCATCAGATTGAGTCTCCTGTCAACCTCAGAGCACACTCGACCAGGGGTATCGCATCTTCGACTGCTTTGCATAATGGTATGTCAGGACATTTTGCACTGCGGCCGCATGGTCAACACCCTGCTCATTTATTCGCTTTTATCTAGGTGATGTGACGGCTCGTTCCATGACACATTCTGTCTTTAGTGTTTACAGAATGAATATTGTTGTTTCATGGAACTCCGTTTTACTCACATCTGTCTGCATGCATTACAGTGTGAGATGTTATCAGTCACAAGTTGTGATTGTTATTTTGGTTCTATTGTCACTAATAAGTTCACAACTATTGTTACCAATCAGTTCAATTGATTAATAATCAGCTCTCCTGTTATTATTAATCTGTTCATATGGTTCAGCCGTAAACCGGTTGGTTCATGGCTCTTTTCAGCTTATTTCCCTCCCCGTTGAAGTTTTCCGGGGCGTTCATGCATTCAGAATGCATAGTTACACAACATGCGTCTGTGCATGGCACACATAATTATTCAATGTGTAATTACGCACATGGGAGCTGAGTGACTAGACGTTTTTTGGGCAAGCTTCTGCTTCATACGGTGTTCGAATGGACCCAGTGAGGCGAGGACAACATCCGCTTCGCTCTTAACCCACTAAGCGACAGCTCTTAAAGGGCGAAGCCTATACGAAATAGAACGTTGGTTATGTACTGTAACCCCAGATTCTATGAGTATAGGCGTAGCCCTTTAAGCGTCGGGCCTCACTGGCTCCTAAATGGCTGAAGAAAAAGCTATTTTTGGGAGCCGATTTCCCGCTCTTAATGTAATTTATACGGACCGGGTGGGGCCCACACAGCAGGTGGGCGTGGACTAAATTTTTCAGTGTAATGCTCCGCATAACGAGATAAACCACTAAGCGACAGGTCTTAAAGGGCTATGCCTATACTCATAGAATCTGGGGTTACAGTACGAAACCAACGTTTTAATAATTACATGCAGGTTGACAAAACTGACTCAAATTTTTTGCTTTTTTGCTTGGCACAGTGTAACTTAGTGTGCATTCACACTAGCCCTGTTTAGTCCGCTTTAATCGAACTCTAGCTCGTTTTCCTAGAAAGTCCGGTTCGTTTAGGGAGGTGTGAACGCGCCATGGATCTG
>NW_023633889.1:0-1251 GCF_014905685.2 Nematolebias whitei | reverse complement strand
TGGCCAATGTTGTTACAAACGGTGTTGAAAGGAAAAGCTCAGGATGCTTATGCCTCTCTTACTGCGACTGATAGTGGTGTTTATGCTAAAGTAAAAGAAGCTATTTTACGTGCATATGAAATGGTTCCAGAAGCGTACCGACAAAAATTTAGAAAATGGAAGAAATTGGATAATCAGTCTTATGCAGATTATGTCAGAGAAAAAGAGCTTCTCTTTGATCGTTGGTGTGCTGCAAGTGCAGTAACTGATTTTAATCAGCTTAGGCAGTTGATTCTGCTAGAAGATTTTAAAAGGACTTTACCTGAGAGAGTAATCACTTATTTAAATGAAAATAAAGAGTCTGAGGTTTCTAAAGCTGCCATCTTGGTTGATGAGTATATGCTGACGCATAAACTTCATTTTGAACGCTCAAGCTTTGATAAAAACCGAGGTCCTGGTTTTATAAAGCCCAGTGTTGATTTTTCTCCACCTTTTCGACCCAAAGGTAATGGCAAGCCCAGAGGACCGGTTTTGTCTCACAGAGAGCGTGATGTGCCTGTGGAACCTCGTGATGGTGAAGTGAAAGCTCAAGTAAGGTGTTTTTATTGTAAACAAGAAGGACACATCACTAAGAATTGCCCTAAATTACAAAGAAAGGATCCAAAGCCAGTAGCTGCAATTAAAATACAAAATAAGGAATCTTGTGAAGCTGATGGTTTCAAACCTTTTATCATCCATCCATCCATTATCTTTACCCGTTTATTCCATTTTGGGTCACGGGGGTCGCTGGTGCCCATGTCCAGCAATCACTGTGCGAGGGGCGGGGTACACCCTGGACGGGTCGCAAGTCCATCACAGGGCCACATAGAGACAAACGAGACAAACAACCATTCACTCTCTCATTCACACCTAGGGACAATTTAGAGTTACCAATCAGCCTAACATGCATGTTTTTGGTCTGTGGGAGGAAACCGGAGCACCCGGAGAAAACCCACGCATGCACGGAGAGAACATGCAAACTCCACCCAGAAAGGCCCCTGGACCGGGGTTTGAACCAGGGACCTGCTCGCTGAGAGGCAGCAGCTCTACCAGTTGCGCCACCGTGCTGCCACCTTTTATCATGGATGGGTTTATTTATACATCTCATTCAGGAAAAAAAATACCTGTTAAAATACTGCGTGACACAGCAGCGTCACAGTCGTTTATTCTGGATGGTATTTTGCCCAGTGATGAGGTTGATGAGATTGAAACTGGAGTTCCCATTTGTGGTTT
>NW_023633888.1:0-1251 GCF_014905685.2 Nematolebias whitei | reverse complement strand
AACACTGTATTGCACAACTATTGGTAAGGCTACGTCGCTTTACAACATGACATTCACATTGGAGATCTATATGGTTGGAACTGTGTGATGCTGGTATTTAAGTCAGAAAGCATACATTCAGATAAGGGATGGGGTCGATCCGATCCAGTATCGGCCTCCGATACCAGCATAATTTACGTATCGGATTTTTCGATCCAACCTGCCGATATTTCCGATCCATGATGCAAGATGGCTTCAAACTATGGAATAGATTTCCTGAACGGAGGTGTGTCTCATGAACCCAGAGTAATAAGACCCGCCTCACATTCAGAAAATCCATTTGATAGTTTGCAGCCAGCACGTGAGGACTGAGTGAGCAGCACTGTGGCTAACAGCTAACAAACTTTTCAACTAAACATGTCCGCTGTGTGGAAGTATTTTACACTAGAAACACCACAAAACAAGACAGCAACGTGCAATGTCTGCAGGGCCATAGCACCACATTAAACCGCGGTAAAGTTAGTTTTATGATGGACATTCAAGCTCCGGGGCTTCAGCAGTCTGTTATTTTTGTTCAGTCCAGAAAAGGCAGTCTGATTTCGGTCAGCCACGCTCAGTCTGTCCGTGTCGTCGGAGGGAAAGACTGAGCACGGCTGACGGAAATCAGACTGCCTTCTCTGGACTGAATGAGAATAACAGACCGCTGAAGCCCCGGAGCTCGAATGTTTACCGAAAAGTTGCTGAACTTCATCATAATTAATGACCAACCACTATCAGTTGTAGAAAACGAAATATTTCGTAGCTTGATACTTGCAGCCAAGATATAGTTTACCCTCCAGGAGATATTTATCAGTACAACGGTAGACAATCATAAAAAACATTATTTGAAAATTACAAGAAAATTATATATATATAATATATAACATATATATAATATATATATATATATATAATATATACATAATCTATATTATATATATACATAATATATATATATATAATATATATTATATACATACATAAATATTACGTCCACCAAGACACAACATATTTGAGGACACGAGACAAAAATTGAGGGTTCAAAGAAATATTTTATTTTTAAACTCTCCTGATCCTTTGGGTTGGTTCACCTGATTTTGATTCTCTGTGAAGAGAAAAAAGAGATAACTCTCTCTTTTTTCTCTTTTTTCACCCTCAATTACCCGTGTCCCAAAAAAGAACAAAACCCCAAAGTATTAAATGAAAGTTGGACCTGGTGAGTCGATTAAACAG
>NW_023633887.1:0-1251 GCF_014905685.2 Nematolebias whitei | reverse complement strand
ACCACAGAGGAGATTGCATCCTCTGTTGATCGGTTCTCACGGTATGCATACTGATGAGGGTCCTCGTTGATGTTGATGGTTGTTTTGATGGGAGTGTAGTATGACATATGCAGGATATATTCATACATTTTACGGGTTCTTCATTTTTCTGACTGTGTACATGTCGTGCATTGAATTTAACAGAAATGTAACGAGAGACGTTATTTATCTTTGACCCATCAAAATGAATGCGGTCATTTATTTGCAGAATCAAAGTTTAACATCAAACATTTACATTAATTTGGCAAAATATGAAAACAATAACATGGCTAGTTTCACAGGAAGTTGGAACAATACGGCGATTGTCCTCACTTTCAGCAGAACAGCAGACATCAATCACACGGCGGTGATTGAGAACTTTGCTTCAGACATTTCTAAAATATCTGTAATGATTTTAGGAGAAAGGAGAGTTTAAGATGGAAAAATGGAGATTTATCTTACAGAGAGATGTGGGAGGGAATTTATCTGTTTGACCAGAACGGGCACGCTCTTTCAGATCTCAGCTTGGTCACGGTACGCTTGGTCGAAATAGAACTTTTACCTGGTTGATGATAGGTCAGGTCGGCGTGAAGTCCTTCTTTTGACTCTTTCAGCGTCTCCGTTGAGAACAGCTAAAATACTTCGAGAGTCGTGCGAGGTTATCCAAACAGAAGTTATAATTCCCAAAATCGTCCCTGCATTCTGGATTCACGAACTCTGAACTCCTTCAGAGCTCTACTCCTTTAAGCTCTTTTCATCTCGTCGCGTCTCTCTTCGACAGAGACTCGACACAGACATCAGACCTTTTTTTGACACTTCTCCATGAGCTGCATCCGAGCCAGACACTCAAGAGAGAACCGGGAAGTTGCCACATTTAAATGGGTTCGACTTCCGGGTCATTTGAGAGCTTTCTGATTCGTGGATGGACCAGAACAGAGGTGTGGTTTGTGATGTAAGGTGTTATCAAAGTCAAGGACAGAGATTAAGTTTGTTTAAAACAGACAGAAAGATTATTGGAGAAAACCAGACTTCGTAGAGTCAAACTCTCCTGTATCTTCTGTAAAAGTTAAACATGACTTTTTTTTCAGTAAACTTTTAGTTGACCGAACCTCGAACTCTAACACACTTACAAATTTGCTCATTGAAGACAGAAAAATCAAGAAATGCCTATTACCCTGATTTCTTCTTTGAATGAGGAATAAAAATCATTACTTACTGTTTATGTAAATAAAA
>NW_023633886.1:0-1251 GCF_014905685.2 Nematolebias whitei | reverse complement strand
CTCAAAAATTGCCTTACAGAAAAATAAAACGTCTAATTTCACTCTTTACCTAAAAACGAAGTGAAACCTGTGATCTCACGTCTCGCCAGGAGATGTCAGTATTACCTCAACAATTATAACTCCGTCACTTTTTGTGTTGTCCACTAGGGGTGCTATAACTTCCTGTGGCGTTCGGTTGACATCCTGTTGTTAGCTGCTTAGCTTGAAGTTAGCTTCGGCTAAACTCGGTTAAAATCAACATTTCTGAACGGATTTTTTACACAAAAGTGGCAAAAGTTTTGCAATCAGACTTTATAGCTTCAAACATGAGTTTTTGGGACTTATAGCAGCTTCATTTAGTGATTTTAAGCGTAGTTTAAGCTCCGGTCGTTAGCTGTTTAGCTTAAAATTAGCATCGCTAGCGTTGTTTAAAAACATCGTTTTTTGACGAATTTTAAACTCTAACGTAGCAAAATTTCAGCAAATAGCTTCGAAGCACTTGACCAGCGTGTCAAAACCACTTTAAAGTTACTTTTCAGCTTTAAAAAGCAGATTTTATTTCCCTATGAAAACGAATTTCATTTCCGGGTCACGTGACTGAAATCACCAATGGCAAAGCAGCGCAGGGTGAGAGGAAGTGACGTAGCCACGCCAGTCAGCCTTCTCAACCAATCAGAGCGCTCCACAACAGCGAATTCAACCAATCAGGAAGCGTTTTCTCCAGCTAGCAAGTTAGATTAGCGTAAAATAGTTCGTCACTTTTTCGTCTTTTAAACCATCAAAATGCACTTTCTCTGTTAAGATTTGTAACGAATAAACCCCCTGAGCTGCACAGAGAACGGCGCTCCGTGACAAAACGTCTTTCTAGCTATTTAACAACTCGTTCGAACCCGTTTCAGAACCGAGTCGGAACCAAAGAACCGAACCGGACCAGAACAGCGTCTGGAACACAGTTTAAACAGAATAAAGCGTTTCCACAGCTCAAAGCCAGCTTAGTTACACGTAACAGACGTACAATTTCAGCTTACACAAGACTTAATGACACAATTCAGCTCTTAAAACGTTGCCAGCCCAACGCTTAGAACATGCAGCGTTTTCTTGAAAGGCGCAGCTCCAACTGCGTTCAATCACAGCTGATAAACTGTTACTTTTTCAACATGCCAACATTTAAATCAATCTTTACACGAATTAACAGTCATTCATGAACCGTTACGAGCCACCAGTTTGTAGTGAGTCACGTGGGTACGTGTCACTTGTTGTATGACAAATATA
>NW_023633885.1:461-1252 GCF_014905685.2 Nematolebias whitei | reverse complement strand
AAATGTTGGCACTTCCTAGTTCAAGCAGAGAGTTTGGGAGTTCCAGAATGCAGAACGCTGGAATTCAGGATGCTGCTGAATTAGAATCAAGCTGAACCAGAGACGATTTGGGGATTATAACTTCTGTTTGGATAACCTCACGACTCCAGAAGTTTTTAGCTGTTCTCACGGAGACGCTGGAAGAGTTGAAAGGAGAGCTCTACACCGACGCTGAAGCTATCGTCTGCAAGGTAAAAGAGTCGATCTCAACAAAGCGTACCGTTGGCCAAAGCTGGAAAAGAAGGAGCGTGTCGGTTCTGGTTAAAACAGACAAATTCCCTCACACATCTCTCTGAGTAGATAAACCTCATCTTTCATCTTTAAACTCTCCTATCTGCTAGCAAATTAATCCAGATGTTTTCAGAAATGTCTGTGGTGAAGCAACGGAAAAGCATGGCCGTATGGTTTTCCTGGTTGTAAAGCTGATTAATTATGTTGTTATTTTCATATTCTGCCAAATTAATGTAAATGTTTGATGTTAAACTTTGATTCTGTAAATAAATGACCACATTCATTTTGATGGGTCAAAGATAAATAATGTCTCACGTCCACATTTTTGTTAAATTCAATGCACGACATCATTCAGTCCAGAAAAATGAAAGAACCCGTTTAATGTATGAATATATCTCAGGATATGTCATACTACACTTGCACTACAAATTATTTTGAACATTACTGTTGCAGTTCTTTGGAACCAAAGATAATAAACCAGATGACACTTTTGCTGTAAAATACATTGTATACTGATTTGT
>NW_023633885.1:0-361 GCF_014905685.2 Nematolebias whitei | reverse complement strand
CTGTTGTTTGTTGTTGATCTTGCACTACAAATTATTTTGAACATTACTGTTGCAGTTCTTTGGAACCAAAGATAATAAACCAGATGACACTTTTGCTGTAAAATACATTGTATACTGATTTGTTGTTGTTGTTGTTGTTACTTTTAGTACCACTAGATCGCATGTGTCAAACTCAAGGCCTGTGGGCCAAATCCGGCCCGCCATAACCATTTCTGTGGCTCTCTACACCCTAGAGGTCCACAGAAACAGAACTTCAAGATAACTGTACTTCAGTATTACTTTACCAGTCAAATCATATCTTTATGTTTATAATTCCAAATTACTTGAAGAAGTCATCGAATGCAGAGAAAGTTATATTTTA
>NW_023633884.1:0-1252 GCF_014905685.2 Nematolebias whitei | reverse complement strand
ACCGTTGTAAATGACTACATGTAGTTTATTTATGCCCACCTGCTTACTATCATTAAAGTACTAGACTGCTTTATGAACAGAATCATTTCTGATCTTGTGAACAAACACCTTTTGAAATTAGCAGGAACTTTAATGTAAATAATTTATTTAAAAACTCTACCTGTACTTCATCATCTAACAGCCATTTTCTTGTGTGTTATTCCTAGGCAATAGAAAGCGCAGATCAACAAGTGCAGCAGAGAGCTTCGTTTCTGCACATACAGAACAAGAGGAGATGAACCGGAAGCAGAGAGAGGAACACTTCCATTTTATTTGTGAGGATGCCAAAAAAGCAAGGCAAGAAGAAGCTGCTGCAGCGAGGAAGCAGGAGAAAGCAATTAGGAGGGAGGAGATGGCCTTGAGGAGAGAGGAAGCAGATGTTCGCAGAGAGGAAGCAGCACAGCGATGGCAGGAGGCTGAACAGAGTGCTGCTTTCAGTCAGGCACTCCTTGGGGTGCTGGAATCCATTGCCCGTTCCATGGCAAACAGTCATGTTTAAAAATATTTAGAGTAGATCATAGTTGATCTATAGAAATGTAGATCCTGCAAGGTAAGCCCACAAATGCATATTGCATAAATATGCATGTTGCATATATAATTAGTGTATAATTGTTTTTTTGTACAGGTCTTTATTTCTAATAAAAGAAACATTTTCAAGTCTTGAGCTTCCATCTGATCATCAAAAGTGAAGTGCTTACAGTGTTTTTTTACGTCAATAGTGTAGATAAGTGAAGTAATTTGTTTTTTACCTGTAACAATGCTGGTGAAGATTCTCAGTTATCCTTGACACGGCAAATCCCCCCCAAAACAGATAAAAACAAAACCTCAGGACTTTTTTTAAAACTGAAGACGTTTCGATAATCATCCGAGGAGCACACACAATTCAATGAAAAAAGGAATCTGGGATTAAAGTTATAAATCTGTGGTGTTCTGTAAGCTTGCTGGAGGTTTTCAGTCATTGCATGTCAAACACCTCGGCCATGATGTCCATCTTGTGGATCCAGCAGCTTCTGTGTCTTTCACCCAAGGTCAAAAATTCTCTCCACGACTTTCACTGTGGTACAAAGGAGCACTAACTTAATATTACTTAACAGCACTTCAATCATGAAGATAATTTGCGACAGCTTAATTTAAAGAGCTGCGTGGTAAGCATAAACTCTGAAAGAGTTGTTAAATATCAAATCAAATGTAGGTTATTATGTAATGTACGTAA
>NW_023633883.1:0-1252 GCF_014905685.2 Nematolebias whitei | reverse complement strand
ACTGGTCACCATTAACTTCACACAGACTCTCTCACTGGTACATTTCCATCTTTAAATCACTTCTTGGTCTGCTGCCTTCATACATCTCCTCCTACATGTCTCTGTGTGAGTGCAGCTACAGCGTGCTCTCTCAGGACATCATTACCTGCAGTGTTCCCTCAGTGAGGACTGAACGTGGCAAAAGGACCTTCTCCTACTCCGCTCCTGTTTCCTGGAATATCTTGTAAAAAGATCTGAAGCTCTCGACCTTTGACCTCTGTAACTGACTTCAAACATCTGCTAAGTTCATGGCAAAAAACAATGCAGACACGTTCCTGTTTTTAGAATTCTACATCGCTTTACATTGTAGTTACTTTTGTTAAATTTTTTTAATATAATTTTCTTTCACTTATTTTTCCCCATTTATATGATTTCTTTTACGATTGTCTACTGTTGTCATCGTTCTTTGTCAAAACAGGTCTCTTTTGTAAATGAGTCCTCGAGGCTCAATGAGACTAACCTGTATAAATAAATAAATAAATTAAATAAATGTATATAATAAAGATTAAATGAATGAAATCTCAGAAGACATGATGAGAAGACTTCTACATATTTTACAAGCCATTTGTTCTTTATTTAATCATGTACGACATATGTAAAGACCTGTTTTACCTTCCTGGTTTCCTTTAAATAAACAAGATTACAGCATATGGCACATTATACACCCATTGCCAACGTATTATATAGCAATACAGCAATCTATAGAAATTGGTGAAAATAAAAAAAGTGAAGTGTGTTTGTTACCCAGTTCATCGCCAGAAGAGAAGATAGCAGAACCCAGGCGAGAGTTGTAGTGGGAGTTGGCAAAGGCAGTGAAGTTGTTCTGCAGACGCCGGTGTCGGAGGTAAAGTGCCACCAAACCTCCACCCACTACCAGCAGCAGCAGGAAGAGGACAGGAACCACCACTGAAGCCATGTCCTTTGAATGGTTCTCACTCTGGGAGGCATCACTGACCCCTGAACAGTGAGGGGAAAAAACATTTAGAGTGTGAAACAGACATTTTAAATATAAGTGGCGGTTTTAAAATAAGACTTCTTCATTTTAACACTGAAACGAACTGTTTGCAGTCTAACCTAGACTGGCCAACACTCCTTTGCCTTTCAGGAACCTGACTTGTGTCATGCAGCAAATGACACACAAGCAACAAAAGTTTGGCCCAAATGTTTTGTACTGTAATATCCGGTCTATAGAGTGTACCTGAATATAAGCTGT
>NW_023633882.1:0-1252 GCF_014905685.2 Nematolebias whitei | reverse complement strand
GTCTCTATGTGAGGGAGTGATGAGTTTCCTGGTTACTATTAATATTTTATTGTATTCTGGGAGCTGAACGAGACCGGGCCATGAAAGCAAGAATCTCTCCATTAAAGAGAATATCATTTTTGAGCAGTCCGGGTTATTTGTAGCCTTAGTGAATGAATCTAATAACGACTGGTTTATGAATGCAAGAACCTGGGGTGAATATGAAACTGACGGGCAAGTGTCACTAGGTGAGGATGTGGTGTCAGGTGTCGCCCCTACCGGAAACTTGGGAGGTGGCTCAGGGAACTGGTTAACCTCAATAAGAGCAGAAAGTGATTGTCCCACACGCTCCCCGGGCTGGCCCCCCTTCGTCCACTCCACAGACGAACAGGGGGATGACTGCTCCCCCCCTGCGAAATTCTCCCCGGTTCAGCAGGTTCGGGCAGAGGAGAGCAGGTTGGAGGCTGAGACCAGGAGGAGGCGGAACTAAAAAACTCAGCCTCGCCGGGCTGAATGCGAGGAGCTGGAGGTTTGGGTGATGAGGGCGGAAGCGCAGCGGACCGGTTCCGGTTGCGTCTTCCCCTTCCTCTTCTACGGCGACGTGGGTGGTGTACCGGAGCGAAACAGAGTTCGTCCTCCGACTCTGCGTCCTCCCCAGATGTCCACCCAGAGCAGACTGGTGGGTAGGAGGGATTGTACCTGGGTGCTGTGTGGCTTTTCTGGAGCTTAGATCTTCGTCTCTCCTCCTGCAGTAGGAGAGGCGAAGGCAGAACCTCGACCGCCTGACTGCAGCTTCTCAGTCCCGGGACGGTTCTGGTCCAAAAGGCACCGCACCGGATCGCCGCTCCCTCCATCTGGACAGGCTCGGACAAAAACAGGTGAGCTGATCTTTAACTGAGTCTGCCTGCTGGGTTCAGGTTTTGGTCGGTTCGTACTGTCAGGTTTTGTTTCGTGGCAGATCAAGACAGAAGAACCCAATTGCGCAGGCAGGACTCAGGAGGCAAATGTATAAAAATAAAAATGCTTTTAATAATAACAATAATAAATCAAAAGGGCTGACATGGCAGCAAAACTTACATGGCCTCAAGAACACGATCATAGCAGGAACAAGACAGGACATACCCAACGACGAACCGACAATGACAGAACTGACAGACAGACTTTATATACACACAACCAAGACATGACACAGGTGACGATAATCAAAACAATCAATTCAGACACAAGGGAGAACAGACGGGGGGAAGGCCCACTAGATGGTGCCATCCTGACA
>NW_023633881.1:0-1252 GCF_014905685.2 Nematolebias whitei | reverse complement strand
GCCGTGTGATTGATGTCTGCTGTTCTGCTGAGAAGTGAGGACAATCGTCGTATTGTGCCCACTTTCTGTGAAACTAGCCATGTTATTGTTTTCATATTTTGCCAAATTAATGTAAATGTGTGATGTTAAACTTTGATTCTGCAAATAAATGACCGCATTCATTTTGATGGGTCAAAGGTAAATAACGTCTCTCGTTACATTTCTGTTAAATTCAATGCACGACATTTACACAGTCAGAAAAATGAAGAACTCGCGAAATGTATGAATATATCCTGCATATGTCATACTACATATTGTCGGCCCGTACGTACGTTTCTACCAATATTGGTGGCCCGCAACGTGCTCATAAATGACTGTGTACTCGTGTAAAGATTGATTTTACATGTTGGCATGAAAAATAACAGTTTTGTCAGCTGTGATTGAATGCAGCGTGCTGGAGCTGCCGCTTGAAGTGGAACTCTGCATGTTTACGCTGTGTTACGCTAGTGATGTTTTGAAAGCTGAAATAGTGTCATTAAGTGTTTTTAAAGCTGAAATTGTGCACCTGTTACGTGTAACTAAGCTGATGAGCTGTGGAAAACGTTATTCTGTTTAAAAGGACGGAGGTTCTGCTGCAAGACCCGGTTTTGGTCCGGTTCGGTTCTGATAAGTTTGAACGAGTATTTTAAATAGATGTGAAACGTTTTAAAGACTGGACGAAGTCTCAGCTAAGCTCAGAGTTGATTCGTTACATTTTTTAACAGAAAAAGTGCATTTTGACAGTTTACAAGACGAAAAGTTGACGAACTTATTTCAGGCTAATCTAACATGCTAGTTGGAAAAACGCCTCGTGATTGGTTGAATTTGCTGTTGTGGAGCGCTCTGATTCGCTGAGAAGTTGAATGACGTGCCTACGTCATTTCCTCTCACCCCCGTGCCGCTCTGTCATTGGTGATTTCAGTCACGTGACCCGGAAATGAAACTCGTTTTCATAGGGAAATAAAATCTGCTTTTTAAAGCTGAAAAGCGCTTTAAAGTGTATTTTGACACGCTGGTTAAGTTCTTCGAAGCATACTCGCTGAAATTTTGCCACGTTAGAGTTTAAAATCCGTCATTAAATGATGTTTTTGAACAACGCTAGCGATGCTAATTTTAAGCTAACAGCTAACGACCGGATGAGTGACGTGTCACGTCACTTCCTCCATGTCGGAAATGAACTTTGCCGTGCTTAAAATCACTAAATAAAGCTGCCATATGTCCCAAGAAAACTCAT
>NW_023633880.1:0-1252 GCF_014905685.2 Nematolebias whitei | reverse complement strand
GTGATTCTGTTTTTTTAAGGCAGATTCATCTTATTTTCCTTGTCTGCGTTTAAACTGTTAACACTGTTTGTTTAACGTGATTATACCTTAGTGATACCAACTGATTAGAAATAAAGTCGTTTATTTCTAGGAATAATTAATAACTTAATTATCCAACTCATGTTTGTGTTTTTATTTGGATCGTTTTTATATCTGTTTTAGTTTAGTTTCAGTTGGATTTTACTTAGTCAAACTATATTGTCTAAATTAAAGAGATGTGTTCTAGCTTTATGGCCTGATTTGATTGCTTGTAATCTATCCAATGTGAACTTGTAAAATTATCTTTAGCTCCTATGAGATTATATTTAAAGGTCAACTAGTTAGAATTAGCAAACATTTTCTATAAACATAGTTCCAACCCTGGAAGAAAGACACACACACACTTTATATGACATGACATTTGAATGCTCGATAGGAATTATAAAAAGGTATAAAATATTAAATCCAACATTCCCTCTTTTGAACTCCCATATTCATGGGAGTTCACCCCTTCTATGGATTTGTCAATATGGAAGTGACGACCCAAACTTACTGCACTCTCCAGGGGTCCTGGACCAGACCCCTGATCCAACCCCTGTGAAAAGTCCCAAACACCTAAACCTTTATAAAAATACAAAAAGCGCCAACACCACTCCTAGTATAAGATAATTAAGTAAAATTCTATTTTAAACCACCTTTAAAATACCTCGTGGTATTTTAGAATGATTAAATGCCCAATTGAATGGAGTAAAATATTTGAATAGTTAAGGTAAATGAATAGTTAAGTGAATAGTTAAGTGAATTGTTAAGTTAAGTGAATTGTTAAGTTAAGTGAATAGGTAAGTTTCCAATTGAATCCACGACCCTTCTCTGGTTGTTTTTCCAGAATGACTGAAAGGAAAGACTAGACACTCATATTAAACAGGAAAAGCCAACACCCTCAATTTAAACAGTCCTATCTAGCAGGTCTTAAGTTCTTGAGCTTGCGGTGGGAGGCCTTGTTCATCCACAAGGGTCCTTTGGTGCTCGGCGGGATTCGGCCCGCAGAGATATCTTCATGTAAAGTCCTCAGAACCTTATCAGTCTGATTAAACATTCTAAATGACGTGTGTGTATTGGGACAAAACTAAAATCAGTTTGACGCGTCTTCTGTTCTTCACGGTCAGGGCTGGTAATCTTCCGTCCTTACCTGATCCACCCGACCGACTTCAGGCAGAGCGGAGACTCCTTCTCC
>NW_023633879.1:0-1252 GCF_014905685.2 Nematolebias whitei | reverse complement strand
TACATATATATATATATATATATATAAATAAGACACCAACACATACACCCCCGCCCCTAGATGTGCTGTTGATGTGTGTTGTTGTATAGTGCCATTAAAAAGGAAAGAAGAAGGAGCAAAGGCTGGCATGGTGCCAGTTTCCCCTCCACCCCAACTCTATCCAAACCCTAGTGGCTAAATGCAACCGTTGTAAGTGAGCACAGGCACAGGGGGTGAGAGTAAGGTCATCCCACCACCCATAGCCATGTGCCCACCTCAAGTTCCTATATATGAATGTCATGATGATGTTATGAATGAATGTCTAAGGTGTACAATAAAATTGAGTCCCAGGTGGCTATGGTCAACAAAGATGTAAAATTGTTGCAGCACACCCGAGCCCAAACAACCCTAAATGTATGGAATTGAAATGAAGAGGGTGGAGGTGCATGGTGAGGGATGGGGAGAAATAACTGTGAGAGCAAATGCTCCCACAGGGAGTCAGCTCCCCCACTGACCCAACAGCCCCCCCCCCAGCCCCCCAAGGTCCACCCAGGGATTGAGGCCAAGACACCTCTCCATCTGGACCGACCGCCAGGCCCGCTGAGCTCCAGACCAGAGAGGGACAGAGCCCGGAGGGTCGCCAGAAGCAGTACCAGCAGCCCACACACCCGAGGGCCGCCAGGACCCCCACAAACCGCAGTCAGCCCGCTACCAGATGAAGCCAAACCCCACCAGGATGACCCGGCCAAGAGCGCCCGCCCAACCGCCGACAGTGCCAGGAAGCACCGGAAGCGAGCCCCCACCACAGGAAAGGGGCCATCCAGCTGGCCATGCACAGTCCCGGGCCGCCCCCAAGGACATCCACCCCATCCCCACCCCAGAAGAAATACTACACCCACCCCTCATTCGGACATCTCCCAAAACACATAGCACACTAGACACCTAGGCTGGGTCAAACTACCCCCTCTTAGGGGCCACTGGTCACGCCCCCAAACACCCAACCCCCCAGCCCATGAACCCACAACCCCCCAGCGAGCCGAAGGCCCCCGCCCAGAACCGGGCACCAGAGCGCAAGCCGGCCCAGAGCCCGGCAACCCGCCCGCCAGAGCCCAAGATCCCCGAACCCCACAGGCCAAAGCCCGGGGGCGACAAGCCCCCAGAACCCCAAGCCCCTGCGCCCACCCCGAACCCACACCAGCACAGCCAGGCTACCAGATCGGTGACCTACGACCGCCGCCACAGACCACCTGAGGGCCTGCATGCAGCCACCAGC
>NW_023633878.1:0-1252 GCF_014905685.2 Nematolebias whitei | reverse complement strand
AGGGGACTGTCATGCGCCAAACGTAAAACTTCTGGTCGATACCGAGCAAGGAGAACAATCTGTGTTACTATATGCCACTTCTCATGAGGAGAGGCTGTCAAAGGAGTCCATCTACGCATTAAAAGGCCATCGTTCAGGAAATAACCAGTATTCAGCTTTTCAGGGTTATCAGTTATTGTGTCGCAAAAATGTGAGGATAAACTATCATCCTTCTTCTGAAGGTCAATCAACTGTTTCCTAGACATGGAGAGCTTCACTCCCTATAAATCATCTGAGTTCACATGACCTCGGTCAGTCTCAGAATTAAACAGAAAACTGTCACTCAGTTCGACTTCTTTCTCTTCTTTTTCCTTCTCCAGTTGATGTTTTAGAGCAGCACGAGTGACTGCACACGAGGTGAAAACATCAGGGTAGGTGCGAGCTAGGTTATCTGGTCGAGCTGAAAACACTGGTACAGGAGTTACCTCTGGAGTGACTAATACTCGGCCTCCAGCTAAGTCATTACCCATGATCATAGAGATGCCAGAAATAGGAAAAGTTGGGCGTAAGCCTACCACTGCATCTCCTGAATACAACTCTGACTGAACCACAATTTTACATAAAGGAACCTTAACCTCCTGCATGCTAAAACCACAAATGGGAACTCCAGCTTCAATCTCATCAACCTCATCACTAGGCAAAATACCATCCAGAATAAACGACTGTGACGCTGCTGTGTCACGCAGTATTTTAACAGGTATTTTTTTTCCTGAATGAGATGTATAAATAAACCCATCCATGATAAAAGGTTTGAAACCATCAGGTTCACAAGATTCCTTATTTTGCATTTTAATTGCAGCTACTGGCTTTGGATCCTTTCTTTGTAATTTAGGGCAATTCTTAGTGATGTGTCCTTCTTGTTTACAATAAAAACACCTTACTTGAGCTTTCACTTCACATCACGAGGTTCCACAGGCACATCACGCTCTCTGTGAGGCAAAACCGGTCCTCTGGGCTTGCCATTACCTTTGGGTCGAAAAGGTTGAGAAAAATCAACACTGGGCTTTATAAAACCAGGACCTCGGTTTTTATCAAAGCTTGAGCGTTCAAAATTAAGTTTATGCGTCAGCATATACTCATCAACCAAGATGGCAGCTTTAGAAACCTCAGACTCTTTATTTTCATTTAAATAAGTGGTTACTCTCTCAGGTAAAGTCCTTTTAAAATCTTCTAGCAGAATCAACTGCCTAAGCTGATTAAAATCAGTTACTGC
>NW_023633877.1:0-1252 GCF_014905685.2 Nematolebias whitei | reverse complement strand
TTGATCCAGGCGTCCCAGCTGTGTAGGGTGTCACACAAGGATGTAGTGGGGAAATCAGGCACAGCCCCCCACCAAACTTCATCTTGAAGTTCAGCTGAACAGGACTCATCCAAAGTGCCAAGGGTTTGGATCATCTGATGCAGTGAGCGTTTCACCGTTGCACAGCACTGGACCGTACCATCAGGGAAGGTTAGTTGTACACTGTCTGGTGTCATCATCAAAGTCACATTCTGATCACACAGGATGTCCCTTCCCAGCAAGTTCACTGGACATGAGTCCGAAATCAAAAGAGAAAGTTCAAACCGTAGATTATTCCACACACAAGGAACATATGTGGATAGGGGCCACTCCTCAGTATTGCCCGAAAATCCAACAACAGGTATGGTATTCGTAGATCGAGGGAGTGGGGTGTTTACTGTTGAATACCTGGCTCCTGTATCAACCATACACATGTGATTTCGGCCATTAATGGTGACTGAAACCAAAGGTTCAGGATACAAGACGCCACCTACTGCCGATCCTGGGCACCCCTATTGAACTGGAAACCAATGACTTGGTGGTGTCCCTGAAAAGGACGTCAAGGCTCTCTTTTCTACCTCCTCCATGTACAGGTTGGCAACAATAGGAGGTCTCCAGTTTCTCCTATTGTTGCCAACCTGTACATGGAGGAGGTAGAAATGAGAGCCTTGACATCCTTTTCAGGGACACAACCAAGTCATTGGTTCAGGTATGTTGACGACACCTGGGTTGAAATCAAATCTCAGGAAGTCCAACATTTTACTGACCATATCAACTCTGTGGATAAATACATCAAGTTCACACGAGAAGATGTAAAAAATGGCAGGTTGGCTTTTTTGGACTGTGAGGTCTCAGTCTCTGGTAGAGGACATTTGCAAACTGAGGTGTACCGCAAACCCACCCACACAGACCAGTTTTTGCAGTTTGACTCCCATCACCCTTTGGAGCACAAGTTAGGAGTCATCAGGACTCTGTTTCACAGAGCAGACAGTGTCCCCACTAGCTCAGGAGCCAGGCAGAAGGAGAAATCCCACACAAGACAGGCTCTAGGGCAATGTGGATATCCTAACTGGGCCTTCCTGAAAGCAGAGAAGAAACCCAAACAGGACTCCAGTCAGCCAACAGGTGAAAAGGAGGAACCCAGACCCAGACCAGTGGTCATTCCATATGTTGAGGGAGTATAGGATAAACTGAGACGTTTATTTTCTAAACATAACGTCCCAGTGGCTTTTAA
>NW_023633876.1:0-1252 GCF_014905685.2 Nematolebias whitei | reverse complement strand
ACACTAATATTTTGTTGGACCTCCTTTATCTTTGATTACATCATGCATTCTCTGTGTCATTGTTTCTAGAAGCTTCTTCAATGTCACAAGATCTGTTTAATTCAGTGTTGCATTAATGTTTCACCAAGATCTTGTATTGATGACTAGACACTATGATGGTGCATCACTTCACCTGCCTCTCTTCTGACCCTGATGCACCATCACTCTGGAACAGGGTCAGTCTGGACTCATCAGACCAAATGACCTTCTTCCATTGCTCCAGAGTCCAATCTTTATGCTCCCTAGCAAACTGAAGCCTTTTTGTCCAGTTAGCCTCACTGGTTAGTGGTTTTCTTAAGGCTACACAGCTGTTCAGTCCCAGTCCCTTGAGTTCCTTCACATTGTGGATGTGGAAATGTTCTTACTTTCACTTTTAAACACAGCCCAGAGTGCTGCTGTTGTTTTTCTTTGATTTGATTTATCCAAACGTTTATGTGATTGTCGATCACGATCATTCAGGATTTTTTTCCGGCCAGATTTCTTCCTGGAAGATGATGAGTCCCCACTGTCCTTCCAGTTTTTAATAATGTGTTGGACAGTTCTGAACCCAATGGTAGTAGTTTCTGCAACCTCCTTAGATGTTTTCTCTGCTTGATGCCAATGATTTGACCCTTCTCAAACAGACTGACATCTTTTCCACGAACACATGATGTGTCTTTAGACATGGTTGTTGAAGAAATGAGAAGCAAGTCATTGCACCAGTTGGTGTTAAATAACTTGTTGCAGCTGAAACATAATCACCCATGCAGTAATTATCCATTAGGAGGCTCGAACCTGTTTGTTTAGTTAAATCCAGGTGGAGACTTTTTTTGGGCCAGGCAGTGTACATAGGGCAGCACGGTGGCACAACTGGTAGAGCTGCTGCCTCTCAGCGAGAAGGTTGCCGGTTCAAATCCCGGTCCGGGGGCCTGTCTGGGTCGAGTTTGTATGTTCTCTCCGTGAATGTGTGTGTTTTCTCCGGGTCCTCTGGTTTCCTCCCACAGACCAAAAACATTCATGTTAGGCTGATTGGTAACTCTAAATTGTCCCTAGGTGTGAGTGAGAGAGTGAATGGTTGTTTGTCTCGTTTGTCTCTATGTGGCCCTGTGATGGACTGGAGACCTGTCCAGGGTGTACCCCGCCCCTCACAGAGTGATTGCTGGACATGGGCACCTGTGACCCAAAATGAAAGAAGCAGATAAAAATAATGGATGGATGGATATACAGTATATAC
>NW_023633875.1:0-1253 GCF_014905685.2 Nematolebias whitei | reverse complement strand
AATTAGTAAAGTTCTCTATCTAAGGAGGCCAGCAGACAAGTTGAATCTTGGCTTTGTTGCAGTTTCCCATCCTGAGCAAGCACAACGGCAACAGTGGAAAAGAAAAACTCCCTTTTAAAAGGAAGAAACCTCCAGCAGAACCAGACTCAGGACAAGGGGCCATCTGCTTTGACCGGCTGGTTTGAGAGGACAGGAAGGAGAGACAGACGAACATAGAATGGTAGGTCCAGCTATAGGTCCATGTGTATCTGAAAGACACCCCCCCCCCCCCCCACACACACACACACACATGTTAAGGATAGAAAAAAATAATTTCAAATACAAAACAGGTTGTCCTCAAGTTGAACCTGGTACGGCCTTGCCCGCCCAGAAGACTGACCTCAGCTCTATCTCTGATCGGACAAGACTGGTTGTATCTGTTCAAGGACGAGATGTCCCAGATTCAATCCCTAATATGGAGTTTTTTTTCTTTTAATGCTCACACACGCATACATTTTAGATCGTTTCATCACACCCACTGTTATCAGTTAAACCAGTTATCACGTTATCAGTTAAACCAGTTATCACCAGTATCTACACATAGCCATCCTACTGATGCACCCAGATTGCACTCCACCCAATGCACAAGGTGGAGTCTAGGGCCAAGAAACGCCGAGGCAATCCTCGAGTTGGGGGCTTTTGTCATCAAGATCCACATCGTGACGGTTCGAACTAAAGCCTCACTGAAAGCTTGCAATTTTTCCTGTCATAACATTAAATGGTAAAACCTTTATTCTTCTCGGTTTTTATTGAGTTATAGTGTCTTCTCTCCACCTGGGAGTAAAAAAACACGAACATGGCACCATGGTCGGACGGCCGACATACCCATTGGAACCTGGTTGAAGGAGCGACTTAATTGCAGCACCATGATTCGTTTTAAAATTAGAGCTGGACAATAATTTGATAGATATATCTTGTGATATACTTTTATTCAATAACGATGATATGACTTTTAAGCCCATTTTCAATATTTCGATAGGAATACAGCATTTTCTGTTCGGGTTGAAGCGGCAACTTCAGTTTCAACCCGGACAGATAAAAGTGCGACAACTACGTAAGTGCGTGGTGACGTAATGTTACGCAGAGCTCGAGTCCAGAAGGCGTTAGTGGTAGCAGGCTAAGCTAGGCTAATCTCCAACGCGCGTTAAGTTTTCTCTTCAAAATGAGTGCCCATGATCGTCAGAATGTGACTGAACAAGCTTTCACAAGCGAAG
>NW_023633874.1:0-1253 GCF_014905685.2 Nematolebias whitei | reverse complement strand
ACAGTTTTTAAAACACAAAAACACGTCAGAATACAACTTATTTTATGGAGGAAAAGAATAGGGCTGTTGATGAGGCCTGATTTGATGAATTATAGACAACTTGTTGTTTCTAAGCTCAGGTGGCTGTGGCGGCCATCTTGAACTGGGTTGACTCAGAAACTTGATCATTTGTAGATGTACATACAAAGAATAAAAAGTGTGAGCTGGAAAACCTGAAACCTGTGAATCCTGCCTAACAATGGAAGAAGCATCTGCTGGAACCTGAGAGTCGTCAGGGTTTCACCATCCCTCTGAGGACCGTTTTCAGGGAAACATGGAAGTTGAAAAGTTTTGGAGAGATCCCACTCCTCCCTCTTAATGGTTCTTTATCTAGACAGCAACAACTAATTGAAGTGAAACAATGAAATGTCATGGGTCTTACAGAATTGAATCTAAATTGATTCTTGATGTAAAAACACTAATAATGATGGTGGTCACTAAATGTTTGTTCAAGTGTCATCTAAAGGTCCGTTTCAGGTCCATTTCTGGTGATTTATGGAGCATTTGAACACATGGAAACTAAGAATTTGGACTTGTAGCAGGACACCAGCAATTTGATGTCAATTGATGGAAGATTCTCAAAATTAGGTCTCAAATTAAAATGAAGATGTTTTGTTCTATTGAAAATAAATCAGTGCATTCCACTCAAATTATTACCAGGATGCAAACTATTCCACAATCATAAGATTTATTGTAATCAAAAGTAAAATAAAATAAAGAAATACAGCAAAATAAAACAAAAGCTTTTACATCATCAAGTATGAAATTTGATAATAATCTTTCAACATTGATTTACAGTGGTATTAAACCAAACAGCTTGTTGTAAAATGATTGAAACATGATTGAATTATCACAGAAATATTTTGAACAGTAGAACTTTTGGATGAATTTGTCATTTTAGGAGATGAACTAAATGAAGATGATGCTCATGTAAAACTTGTCAAATCTTCTCTGACAAAACCAAACATCTTATTCTGCTGTTGGCTCTTGTTTGGTGTCGTTTACTGGATTCTACAAATAAGTCTTAAGAAACAAAACATATTGACAACTTCATTTACTCATTGAACAAACTGGAGCCTCAGAAGCATGTGGAAGAACCATACACAGCCACAACAGCCTGGCACCTCTTCATGCTGCTCACCAGCTTGGTCACACACTGCTGTGGGTTGGCATCTCATTCTCTACCAACATTTGTTGCAAGTCAGTCAATGTGA
>NW_023633873.1:928-1253 GCF_014905685.2 Nematolebias whitei | reverse complement strand
CAGTCTCCGAGACCTCGATCTTCTACTTCAACAGCTCCTCCAGTCACAGAGTCCTCAATCTTCCACTTCCATTGCTCTCCCAGGTTCCAAAAAACTATCATCCACTTCCATTACTCTCCCAGGCTCTGAGACCTTGATCTTCCACTTCCACTGCTATCCCAGGCTCGTGAACTCGATCTTCCTCTTTCACTGCTCTCCCAGGCTCCTAGACATAGATTTTCCATTTCCACTGCTCTCCCAGGCTCCGGAACCTTGAGCTTCCACTTACAATGCTCTCTCAGGCTCAGAGACCTCTATTTTTCACTTCCACTGCTCTCCCAGGCTC
>NW_023633873.1:0-828 GCF_014905685.2 Nematolebias whitei | reverse complement strand
TTACACTGCTCCTTCAGGCTCCGAGATCTTGATCTTCCATTTCCACTTCCCCCCCGGCTCTGAGACATCGAGCTTCCTCTTACACTGCTCTCTCAGGCTCAGAGACCTTTATTTTTCACTTCCACTGCTCTCCCAGGCTCTGAGACCCTAACAGTGCTCCTCCAGACACCGAGACTTCGATCCTCCACTTCCACAGATACTCCAGGCTCCGAGACCAAGTTCATCCAGTTCCACTGCTAGTCCAGGCACCGAGACCTTGATTTTCCACTTCCACTGCTCTCCCAGTCTCTGAGACCTTGAGCTTCCACTTACATTGCTCTCCCAGGGTCAGAGACCTTGATCTTTCACTTCCACTGCTCTCCCAGTCTACAAGATCTCGATCTTCCATTGCTCTCCCAGGCTCTGACACATTGGTCTTCCACTGCTCTCCCAGGCTTCTATACCTCGATATTCCACTGCTCTCCCAGGCTCCGAGACCCTTCCAAGGCTCCTCAAGGCTCCGAGACTTCAATCTTCCACTTCCACTGCTCCTCTAGGCTCCGAGACCTCTATCTTACACTTCAACTGCTCCTCTAGGCTTGAGACGCTTCCACTGCTCTCTCATGTTCCGAGACCTCAATCTTCTACTTCCACTGCTCTTGCCAC
This sequence comes from Nematolebias whitei, assembly GCF_014905685.2. NCBI lineage: Eukaryota > Metazoa > Chordata > Actinopteri > Cyprinodontiformes > Rivulidae > Nematolebias > Nematolebias whitei. The sequence goes on along the minus strand of NW_023633873.1, from coordinate 183 downwards.
TCCGTGAGAAGTCGATCTTCCATTCCAACTGTTCATACAGGCTCCGAGACCTCAATCTTCCACTTCCACTTCTCTCCCAGGCTCCGAGACCTCGATCTTCTATTGCTCTCCCAGGCTCAGAGACATTGATCTTCCACTGCTCTCCCAGGCTTCGAGACCTCGATCTTCCACTGCTCTCCCAGG
>NW_023633872.1:0-1253 GCF_014905685.2 Nematolebias whitei | reverse complement strand
TGAACTTTTTTGGATTTTTCTACCTGGATTATTGAGCATGCATCAGGGTACTGGTGATGCATCTAAAGCTATAGAAAGTACCTAAAGGCAGATTTTACCCTGGGTTACACTTGTTGCTGTGTCCTCATGTGTCTTGTCCCTGTGTCCTGAGGTATACTTTCTCAGTGTCCTAAGAAGACCTGTCTCTGTGTACTGTTACTGTTCAACCAGCAGAGGGGAGCATTGACCTATAGTGTGCAATCTGAGAACCGTGAGATGAAACTGACCTGAAAATAACCTGTTATATTTAAAGACTATTTATGAGGTATTTCCCTTTATTATTACCCCCATTTTGGATTTGCTAAAGTTTCCTTTAATGAATAATTATATGCCTCAGGCCATTAAGGTCACTTTAACCAATCCATTAGCAACAAAAATTATTTATATTCAAAAGTTCTGGCCAATTATAAACTTGTATTCATTATTTATCTATCAGAAATCTTGAGAAAATAGTTGAAAATCAGTTGCATAACCATCTGGACAGAAATATTCAGCTTAAGGAATTTCAGTCAGGGTTTAGAGCTCAACATAGCACTGAAGCAGCACTGGCACAGCCCTCAATTGGTTCAGATCCTACCTTGCTGACAGATCCTTTTGTGTCTCCATCAAGGATTTTAGTTCTGGAGCGACAGAGCTTAAATGGAGGGTTCTGCAGGGGTCCATCCTGGGTCCCCTCCTATTCTCTCTATACCTGCTGCCACTTGCTGCTTTTTTCCAGAAACACAACATATCCTTTCACTTCTACGCCGACGACAGTCAAATTGACTTCCCCCTAAAAGGTACAATGGTACATGCTCTATTCAACCTCTGCCTAACTGTCTGGCTGACATCAGGGACTGAATGGCTTTAAACTTCTTAAGTTTCAATGTAAAGAAGTCTGAAATCATGTTGTTCCCTCCCAATGACACGATGACAAACCACTGCATCAACCTTTCCACTCTAACCCTGTCAGAAAAATAGTCACTAATCTGGGAGTGATAATGGACCCTTCCCTGAAACTTAACAATCATGTAAACATGATTGTTAAATCATGTTTCTTCCAACTGAGGCGGCTGTCTAAACTGAAGCCCAAATTATCCAAAAATAACCTGGAGACAGTAATACATGCATTCATTACATCTAGGCTTGATTACTGCAATACACTCCTGTTTGTTATCAGTCAGACAGCCATTGCATGACTACAACTGGTCCAGAATGCAGCAGCCCAATTTTTA